>NC_069368.1:68375378-68678409 GCF_021730395.1 Mercenaria mercenaria | reverse complement strand
CGTCTGTCCTTAAGCGAAAAAAAGTGGATTACGCAATTACTCATAAAAAAGGGTCCTAGCAGTATCTATGGCAGCACAGGCCCAAATCAGCCTTTGGGGCACAAGATACATATGTACAGTTCATGAGATAAAATTTTAACGCTTTTGTATGCTACACATTTATATGATCATGCTTAAATCTGCACATACAGTTATTACAATAAAAATTATCTCAGAGCAGGTGGATCTTTAGAAATTTTGTTCAGTATAAATTTTATGAAAAGTTCATGCCAGATATATTTTCTGCTTGTTTTAAGTGCATAAAAAATCTTTGTTTCTGACCATGGTCTGTATCCTTTCCAACCATGGTTTACATACATAATGTCTGTGTCAGTTTGTTTTTAACCATGGTTGTAATTTTTCACCATGGTAACAAAGTTGACCATGGTCAGTCATATCTCAACCATGGTCTACATCAGTTGACCATGGTGGCCTATTTTTTCAACCATTGTTTGACCATAGTCAACCATGTCAAAATTTCTGGTCCAACCATGGTCAAACCTGGAATGGCTATGCTGAACCATGGTTGTAAATGGTTGAACATGGTCACATTTCGCAGGGGGTTGTCACTCATTGTCTGCGTTAACGCGTGTTAGTTAAGTTTTTCGGTTAAGTTTGTTAAAATCAACAGATCTCCAGGTTAAGTTTTTCAAACAGACCTTGGTCAAAGTTTGAAGTGGTTAGGCGCTTGATTGTCAATCAAGAGGTCGTGCCAACCTCTGCGGCGATTACTTCCCCTTGCGATACAGTAACTAATGAACGCCAGGGAAGGTAACTGCTGCGAATAGCTTGGAGGTCGCGAGGTTGTATCATGCCTTTGGCGCTTGAAATTTAAAATTAATAGTACATGCTTAAAGACTTGTGTAAATAAAAGATCAGAGCAGAAAATAAAATATGAAAACCGTGACTGACTTGACAGTTATTGTAGTTTGGACTCCATGAACTAGACGCACCAGAAGTCAAACCTTAAAGGGGAATCGCCGGTAGCTGCTACACACACAATTTGTAGGTGTGGTTTATCTGTAGCAGACGATAAGATTCCAACAGGTATCTGATAATGCTTGCCTCTAGTAGCAACTAATGGTCACCAGCATAGAGAACACCAAGTATTTCATGTACTTCATAAATAATGTGTATTTGCATTTACATTTTAATGTAAACTTTATACATTAGTCATATTAATCAATGATAGCAAATGCAAAGAACATCATAACACATTATTGTAACATCTGTATAAAACATTGCAATATTACTTTTTAATTCAGTAAAATCTTGAAAAAATTTAGAGGATCTGATTATATACTTTATAATAAATAAAATAAATCATATTTATAAAATACTTGTATATTCATCGCATGACAGTTTCTTAGTTCAAAGTTTCACACAGGGTTGTAAACATTAATTGGCTATCTGGTAAAGGTTATCTATAATTCTTGCCCACAACACAGACTTGAAAATGTAAGTTTTGTCAATCAGTGCCTTTTTGCCTGTCTGCCTCCGGGGGTTTCTGGGGTCTTCTGTCACTGAAACAGACGTGTAAGGTCTGTCAACATTTTCATTCCAGTCTAATACTGCCATGTTCGTTCTTCTCTGATATTCGTTTTTGCCAAATGATATTCTTTTGTCATGATATATCAGACATGCATTGTTATATGATTCCACATAATGGGTATCCATGCAATGAACATAGTCTTCTGGTGTCTTGTATATTTGAAGACTTTTTATTGCTTTTGAAAGAATAGACACCGCAAAACTATCCTTTAGAATTAACTTTGATGGCATATAATTTCTGTCTGTTTTACATCGTGATTCCGCTAAGCAGTTTTCATGTTTATTTTGATAATGTAATGTAATGTTGTCAAGAATTTGTCGTAGTCTTTCTGTTGATCCCTGGCAATTTTTCATCGCATAGTAAACATGTGTTTTAACAGAGGCAGCTTTGTCTCTTAGTTCGTTGTGCCATGTTTTACCATGCATATGCTTAGGTCCATTTGTCACTGATTTAATTACCTTGGAAACACCTTTTGCAGCATGCCAAGTGTCATTGGCATTTTCAACTTCCGGTTTCTGTTGGCGCAAATATTTGTTAATTGACAAATTTCTATCATGACCATGTATATGCACAGATAAACCATAATCATCCAGATCTTCATATAGTCGCTTCACTCCATTGATTTCATGTCTCTGGCTTACTGGGTCATCAGTCTTTGTTATTGTTACTGCGCCGATTTTTTGTTGATTTGCTTCCTATAGCAATTACATCAGACTGTTTTGAATTTTTTCTGGTAGCATGTCTGGCATCTGTTAGAATATTAATTCCTTTATACACAGTACCATTTTCTTCAGCTTCTTGTATGGATGCTATCTCCTCCTCCTGCCTAGCCTCTGTGATACATTCTTGAGCCACTTCCTTAGTAACATCACAGTACATTTCATTCAATGAAGAATACATAGATTCCGGGCACTGACCAAACATGGAACCTTCACAGAGTCTCTCATATTGCAAATATCTTAGTCCTGAGGTAAACAGTCCATGTAGAACTTGCATATTTCCAAGAAATTTTCCACCTTCAGTATGAGGTGAAGAATCATATTTAAAAAGATGATCATTCTTGCATTTAAAATGCACTTTGGCAACATGTCCAAACCAGTCAATGTTGTCAATATCGATAGGGGCTTGACAATTTATGTGGTGTTCAAGAATCCCATGACACATGTTTCTAAGGGCACTTTTGCTTGTCAGAAAATGCTTTTCACTGGTGTCCTCTCTGTTTGCCAACAAATAATGTTTTGATTCATATGTAACAGGTGTTTGTTCTTTTGAATTGTTGCAAGATCCAATTCCATGAGCTTTTACGTAGAAATCCAACAATGTATTTAATAAGACTGCATTGTTTGTATCATTCACTTTTTCACTTTTCAGCAGCTTACATTGATCAACTTTATTGAAGAGTTTAATTTTTTCTGCCTCATTTTCTACATAGAACTTGATTGTTCCACAAACACTCTGTTTTTCCTGTAACTTGCGTTTTTGATTTCTCCGTTTCATGGGTGAACCAGAATCTGACTTCCTTTTTTTTGTACTCCTTGAAAATCCGTGCTTAGCTTTGTCTTTAATTCTTTCAACACCCTCATTCAAATTTGATTGTTCCATCTTCACAAACTAGAGTGATGTACTTTGTCTTTGTTAAAATATTTTATTTACTTATATATATTGGTACATAAGCAAGTCTATATTAATATCCTTTATATATATATATAAGTTATAATGCTTCTAATCTTTATTTTATGCAAGTCAAATCTAAAATGACCACTTGTATGGTATAATGGACATCTGTAGTGCAATGTGTTAATTGGTATCAGTTAATAAGTCTTACATCATCACACATGATGATCAATGGTGAATGTAAACTCTTTATTACCATATTAAACCTTATATATACCCTTTAAAACTTGTTAAAAACAGTGAAAAAAAATGAGTTTGATGTTGAAATAATATATGTACATGTACTTTAAATTTCATTAATATTATTTCTTAGTTTACCAAGGCCTAACAGCATTTACCAGACCTAAAATATGCTGTTTATTGTAAATTTTCCAAATTCTTTATTTAACTGTCTTAATTGGTATTAATGAGGCGTCTTTTAGAAATTATGTATACAAATTTTAGTTGTGTTCTTAATGAATATTAATTCACTTAATGGGGATTTTCACGAAATGAAAATTACATTTATTAGACTTAATACAGTATTCACAAAAATGCAGTCTACATGTGGATATATAGATAATTGATGGAGAATGCTTCATGCTGGGTCATAAAATAAATCCTTGATCTTGATGAAACAGATAACTGTAATGGTCAGTGGATCATAAACTAATTTGGGTCAAGTTCTATAGACACTAGAAACAATTTTTTAGGGGTTGCAGGATTATCTGTTATGTTGACTTTATTATTTCAAAAATTAAAGGTTAAAATATTCTGCCCCATTAAAGGACACAGCATTACTAAAATTTAATTATACAGTTGTAAGCATATAGTATTCTTTTAGTACAAAACAATTTATAGAAAAGCAAACAGAAACTGTACAATGAAATAATGGAATCATCTGTTCCACATATGCTGAGATCATTGTGAAATTTCCCGGCAAAATTTTTGTGTGAGACTTGAGACAAAATGGCTGAAAAACGAGAAATTACTTTGAAAGTTTCAAGGGAACAGTTTGATACATTGGTTCATTTTTTTGAATTTAATGAGTGGGATTTTGATAATTCTTTAGTCAAATCAGAGTGGGCACAGGATGATGAGGAAAATGATTTTAATGAGTCTAACAATAGTGAGAACTTGCTTGTTGAAAATGAGGAAAGACTTGTGCCATGTCCAGTAACTGAGGGAGCGACAGGTGGTGGGGACATTGATGATGATGACAATGATGATGATCTGGATGACAGACGGGTTAACGTTGAAGATATTGACATTAGACGCACATGTCCACATTGTTTCTTGTATCCATGTGTTACTCAACAACGACAGTCTTGGCTCGGTGATGGAGCAAATCCACATGAGAGAAATAGTGGGTTACGAAAGAAAAGGTACCAGAAATACTGGAATATGCTATCAAATGCAGGGGCTTGGTACTTTCCTCAGTATATCCAGAAGAAACAAAGGGCATTAAACAGGACAGGGACAGAGGCTGATGTGTGGACATTAAGGGAAATTATGCCAGCATGTGTTATAAACCAAGTGCGGGGCTTGTACCCAAACCTTCCAGGCCAACCATACATGGGTCATAAATGGAACTAGATGCCAAAATTCGTGTATATAGTGTATATATTTTTTTTAAAAATGTTAAAAGAAACTAAAATTCTGTATTATGTAATTATGTATATACTAAAAAGTTACAATTATTTCAAAACAGTGACTTATATCATAGACATTAATATTCATCTAAGAATTATTACAAATGGATAACATATCATTTGGAATTATAACTATGATGGACCTAGGACTCAGGTTAGTGGAATTAATTATTAACTCAATTATCATAATGTCAAATCATAATAGAAATGCATGTATAGATGTGCATGCATTCAAAACTAACCATAATCAAAGTAAACACATTTGTTATGATGTGAACTATAGTTCTTGCTCCATACACACAAGTGGGTTATATACATCTTGTGGTTGTTTACATCACATGACTTGGGTCAAAGGTCGTTTCAGATTCAAATTTTCAATAAATACCTTGATATTTTGTATTTTGTAACTGCTGTATCTAATTTATTCAATGGATTATTTGTGGAAGGAATGCATTTTTGTGTACAGAAAACATGTCCCCACAACTGCATATTTTTTTAAAAAATGAATACAACTTATTTCTATCAAATTCCTGAAAAATCTCTCTCTGATGAAAATTGTTGCAAAAAACAGCCACCATTTGAAATTTGGCTCCTCCCACTTCTTTTTATAGCAAAGGTTGGGGTTTAAGGTCTGTGTCCACCTTTGCTCCAGTCCTTACAGAAATTTTTTGATCTATTTTATGTATGCTTTCCGTTGCCAGTGCCTGGTACCTCCTATAAATGGTTATGTACAGTCCTTGCCAGTAAACTTGTCCCCCATGGTACCTATGTACTTAACTAACTCATTACCAGTTTAAAAATTCTTATACTAATCTGCAGAAAATACATGGTCAATTTCTTCTATGGCATCTAGTCTCTAACTGACTCACAAAAATGTCATTATAAATTTTGGCCAACTGTTGAAAGAAACAGACAAGTTCACCCCTAGATGAAAACCGCTTCAGTAGGCCAACTCCATGCTACCGGTGCAAGAGTTAAAATGGTACAAGTATGGTAAGCTGTACCCCGCCACTGCTGATATCTTATGGATATGTGTGTGACATCAGAATTGTCAAACTTGGTATTGGAAATAAACAACTTGTTTTCTAGCAAAAACTGAGAAAGGGACTATTACACTTTACACAAAGTGCAGCTGAAATTGTCAGATGTCAACCCTAATGGACAAAGCTGACTTTCATTTACATGGAATTCTTCTATTCTTGTGTAATTTACATATATGAGTTTTGAGTATTACGTAAATGGTATTTTTTTCAATGATATAACAAAAATTAAGGAGGGTATGGGATAGTGTCAAAAAGCATGAGCTAGAATATGCAGATACTATTTTTAGTGCGAAAAGAATCCAGTTGAAATCAACTGTAAAATTTACACAATGTGGCACTGGGGCTTTAAGATTAGCAAGACAAAAATCTGTACAACTTTAATTGTTTATTACAAATATACAAAGTTTAGCACTTTCGTAGTATAAAAAACCACTACTGCACATAAAATGAAGGAGTCACTTTAAAAATAGAAAGTCACAGAAGTACATTTTAAGTTCCTTAGATGCAGGTATTTTTCAAAGTTAAGAAAGTATATTTGAAGTTCCACTTGAATCCTCAATTATTGTTTGTTAAAGATTCTAAAGTGTCATTGAAGTCCCCTAGTACTTCCTTGAAGTCCCATGCTCAAAAGTGGAGCACAATTAAGGCCCCGGAGACTTCAGGGGAAGTATGAGACAAGTACAATTGAAGTCTCCGGGACTGAATGCGAAGCAGGTCTATGTGATTGGAAGTACCTTTAAAGTACATCAGAAGTGTATTTGAAGCAGAGGCCTTTTTTGAAGCTCCTACTACTTTTGTGGCTGGGAGTGGTATGCAACACAAAGTTTCAGTGTGGTGAATGCAAATAAAAACAATTTTTTTTTTGAGGATTTTTGCTTGTGCTGTTCATTAAGATGGTGCAAGTTTTAAGGGACTGTAAGCACTTGTTTGAAATGCACCGACAGTGTGATGAGTTGATTGATTTATCATCATTGATAGAGGCTGAGGAAGATAGTGATGAGGATATTATAATCTTAAAGGTGATTCATTCATTTTTCTTGATTAACTGGGTAATTGACAGATTGATCATTTCATACAGACTGAGAAGGATGATGATGACTATGATGATGATGATGATGATGATGATGATGATGAAATCATAACATTTCACCTTAATTTTAAAGTGAGGTATTAAATAAAATTTATAAAATGGGAAAGAAAGAGATTACATATAGGAATCTGGCTTTTGTTTTCAGTGAATAAATCTCTAAAATGATAATATAAATTGTTTCTAAAATGCTGATTGACCACCTTTCAGCCAGACTGCTGTAGTCTGTGTTCAGACCCTGTGTTTTATTCAAAGGAAATAACTCCTGAGGCTATTCAAATTTTGTATAATTATGTCCCTTTTCTTCTCAAAACACTGGTAGATAATCAGAGCCAAGAAAGATGGTCACAATATATAAGAAGAATGATTAAAAAATTTTAAAAAGATTATCTAGTTGGTATCCAGACTAGGTGTGCAGGTAAGGCAAAGGTTAATACTCTCCATGTTGGAGGAGAAATAGTTGTTCAGAATACAGTTTACAGCAAGCATAAACAGAAAAAAAACCTATGTTTCAGCAGCAGGAAGCTTGATTGATTGATTTGCTCTGGCAATTACCAGTAGTTGACCTTAATGGAATAATTCATGTTACTTGTCAGAAACTGTGATATTGATTTATGATTTATATAAATCTAGATACTCTCTGGAAATTTGAATTTTTAGCTCACCTGAGCACAAAGTGCTCAAAGGTGAGCTTTTGTGATTGCCCTGTGTCCGGCAGCGTCCGGCGTCAACAATTTGACTGTTGACACTCTAGAGGTCACAATTTTGGCCCAATCTTTATGAAACTTGGTCAGAATGTTACCCTTAATAAAATCTTGGATGAGTTCAATATTGGGTCATCTGGGTTCAAAAACTAGGTCACCAGGTCAAATCAAAGGAAAAGCTTGTTAACACTCTAGAGGTCACAATTTTGGCCCAATCTTTATGAAACTTGGTCAGAATGTTATTCTTAATAAAATCTTGGACAAATTCAATATTCGGTCATCTGGGGTCAAAAACTAGGTCACCAGGTCAAATCAAAAGAAAAGCTTGTTAACACTTTAGAGGGCACAATTTTGGCCCAATCTTAATGAAACTTGGTCAGAATGTTACTCTCAGTAAAATCTTGGATGAGTTCGATATTGGGTCATCTGGGGTCAAAAACTAGCTCACCAGGTCGAATCAAAGGAAAAGTTTGTTAAGTCTCTAGAGGTCACAATTTTGACCCAATCTTAATGAAACTTGGTCAGAATGTTGCTCTCAATAAAATATTGGATGAGTTTGATATTGGGTCATCTGGAATCAAAAACTAGGTCACCAGGTAAAATCAAAGGACAAACTAGTTAACACTGTAGAGGCCACATTTAGGACCATATCTTGATGAAACTTGGGTCAGAATGTTGATCTTGATGATCTATAGGTCAAGTTCAGATCTGGGTCAGTAGGGGTCAAAAACTAGGTCACTAGGTCAAATCAAAGGAAAAGCTTGTTAACATTCTAGAAACCACATTTATGACTGTATCTTCATGAATCTTAGTCAGAATGTTAATCTTAATGACCTTTAGGTCAAGTTCGAATCTGGGTCATGTGGGGTCTTACCGTGACTTACCGAATTAAGATATTCCTCCTCAAGAGAAGGAACAATGATAAATATTTCCGTCTCATTTGCTGCACAAACTTCTCAAAAATTGCTGAATCACATGTGCAAAAAAATTCCCAGCATGCAACAAAATAATGGAAACTGATCATGTGACATGAATTTAATGTTCATGAACATTCATGAACAGTTCATGAACTTATTCATCTATTGTTAAAGGTAAACCTAAGTTTTATGTTTAATGAATGGACAGTTCAGAAACTCACAATTGGGTTCAAGAACTGGTATGTCCAATTTATTTGACCTGTCAAAAAATGGACCCGGCTTTCATTATATTTTGTTCGAGCCTATATAAGATCAACATGAAAGCCGGGAACATGTTTTGACAGGTCAATTAAATAGTACAATACTGAACTAGAAAAAGGTTTTGAATTTTAGTACTTTTAATGAATCATAGATATACTCATTGAATATTCATGACTTTTTCTTAAGAACACATAAAGAATATTTTAAGAATTTAATGTTTCTTAAGAACACATAAAGAATATTTTAAGAATTTAATATTCTTAAACTGCTCATAAAATATTCATCATTTTTTTCAAGAATTTTTCTTGAATTCTATAGGTATATTGACATTCATGAAAAAATCTTGATTCATTCTTCAGGAATATTTCAAGGATTTTATGAATCTGTCAGTAATGCTTGATATCTTCATGAAATAGATCAAACGACACTTCATGCATAAAACTTCATGAAGTTAGATTAAGAAGTAATCCAGAACAGTTCATGATTAATTCATAATGGTGATCATGGTTTCATGAATTCCATTTCACTGGGGGAGTTTTCCAACATTTTCAGCAGACTCTTACTTACTTTTTGCAATGAAATACTACTTACTTTAGCATTGGTGGTTTTAGCACTAGGCCTCAATTGAGCGATGATGGCTTGAGCATGGAGGCTCATTTCATCATTGTTAGCATGAGCATTAATGGTTTGAGCACAAGGCCTCAATTGAGTAATGATGGCCTGAGCATTGATGGCTTGAGCACAGAGGCTCGTTTGAGCATTGATGGCTTGAGCACAGAGGCTTGTTTGAGCATTGACGGCTTGAGCACAGAGGCTTGTTTGAGCATTGATGGCTTGAACAAAGACTAGGTCACTAGGTCAAATCAAAGGAAAAGCTTGTTAACATTCTAGAAGCCACATTTATGACTGTATCTTCATGAATCTTAGTCAGAATGTTAATCTTGATGACCTTTAGGTCAAGTTCGAATCTGGGTCATGTGGGGTCAAAAACTAGGTCACCGGGTCAAATCAGAGGAAAAGCTAGTTAACATTTTAGAGACAACATTTATGACCATATTTTAATGAAACTTGGTCAGAATGTTTATCTTTATGATCTTTAGGTCAATAGGTCAGGTGAGCAATACAGGGCCTTCATGGCCCTCTTGTTTAGAAACTATGTTTGTGTTATGAAATAAAATACCATTGTATGGGTTATTACACACTGACCCCTGTCAAATGAATACTCATACTTCATGAAGTATTCATGAAGTTTGCATGATTACTTCATGCAGGACTTCATGAAGTCTTCATGAGGAAGAAGTGAACTGAAAATGAGACAAATTCATCAACAACTCATAAAATGTAACTTCATGAATAATTCATGAACAACAAAATGCATAAAATCAAGCATTTATTGTTTGCATGAAAAATTCTTGACCTATGCATTAATTAATGTTCATGAAGACTTCATGCAATTATTCTTCAAAAAACACTTCATGAATAATGCATGAAGTTTTTGTTCTTAATTTCATTGTCTCATTTTCAGTTCACATGTTTGCCATGAATACTTCATGAGTTATTTTCAGTAAAATTGATGGATGCATAAAACTGCATGAAATCAAGCATGGGTATTTTGCATGAAAAGTTCTTGAACTGTGCATTAATTATTCTTCATGAAGACTTCATGTAAATATTCTTAAAAAACACTTCATGAATAATGCATGAAGTTTTTGTTCTTTATTTCATTGTCTCATTTGCAGTTCACTTCTTTGGCATGAATACTTTACGAATTATTTTTAGTAAATCTCATGAATTTCATGAAGAAACTTTTTGAGCTTTTCTTGAACTTTTCATGAAGAATTTTTTTTAATATAAATTTCAATATGAAGGTCAATTTGATTTTGACCTAAGTGACCCTGTAATATTCTCATTTAGGAGCAACATTGGTACTAGGGATTAATTGTGGCCAAGTTTCATTGAAATTCACCCAGTTGTTTCAGAGGTTAGGACAAGAATTTTCAATGCATGAAGGAAGCACCGAACAAATGCGATTCGATAAGCCCACTTACTGTCTCATTTGCACTTCATGTTTTTTCCATGAACACTTCAAGAATAAATATTCTTATAACTTCATGAAGACATTTGTGGTTAAATTCTTGAATATTTCATGAACAATACAAAACATTATAAAAGGACTTCTTTGCCATAGATGATATAGTAATCCATCATATTTTCACTTACTAAATAATACCTGTACTAATTAAGTAGTATGCATGCACTTGTTATTAAAAGCTGAGATAATGTATTGAAATTCATGAAACATAAATTTTGAATTTCATGAATATTTTTCATGAACAATTTTTGTAAAAAAAAAAAAAAGTTTCATGAACTAGTCAAGGTAACCAGTGGTAGGAGTGAAACCTGAGAGATCTGCATGAAATGGGATTCTTTGAACAATATTGGTATAGCTTGATACAAAAAAAAATCCTGTAGGTCAAAGTGTTGTTCAGTTAGTGGCTAGAGATTGTTTTAGTCTCTGCTGAGTCACTGTGACAGTGACATTTTTAACCCTTTGAGTCAAACAGTAAACTGGAGTGGGATTGGGAGCATAATTAAAAGTAAACAATTGCTGTATAAAATACAAAACATTAAGTTAAACAATGTATAATTTACTTTAATCTCAAGATTGAAATTTAGATACATTATACTAAGCTTTGCTTCAGGGTCGTGAAAACTTGTGACATTTTAGAAGGATTTTATATTTTTAAAATGAAAGATTTATAACAACACCATAATTACTTATCTGATATTCAGTATACTCATGTTCCTTTTAAACCATTCCTAACTGAGTAATGATGGCCTGAGCGTTGATGGCTTGAGCACAGAGGCTCGTTTGAGCATTGATGGCTTGAGCATAGAGGATGGTTTGAGCATTGTCGGCTTGAGCACAATTACTACACATCAGAGTGTGAAAAACTCTACCATATTTAATGGCTGGCGGCTGACTGGTATTTGTAATGAAATCGACAAGGCACACAAATAAACATGACATAAAATCTACATCAAATCTAAATTTGTATGTATATACAGTGCAGAAAGGTGATAATTGTTTGTTTTCAAATTCACACTTGGTTTTCAAAGCAGTAAAATGTTATGGTGACCCTCGTAATTAGCGCGACCAGACAAACTGGCGATACATACGATGTTTATGGACAATGGCGAAGGTACAAAAATGCAAGGTAATTAAAAAGAATATATAATGACATTTGCACTAATGTTCAAACAGGTTTAATTATTCTATTAAAACTTTTCTGCAGAATATTAGTTAGGAATGCAGTTATTGTCATATTTACACAATAGATATTTATTTCTCTTGTTCTGTTGCATTGTAATGACAGTACTTTCGATGCGATATATGTTACTTTTTTTATTAGGAAAGCCCTTCATTTCAGTCAAATATTAGCGCTAGACATGAATTAGCGCATTTACGATCCCGCTCATAGCGCGGAAATTAGTACTCCGCAAATATTAATACACTTACAGTACTTGTTCCTTGAAATCTTATACATAAATAGAAGACAATATGGAATAATATGCACTGTTTTATTTTGTTAGCTCATCTGATTTTTTGAAAAAAAATGATGAGTTATTGTCATCACTTGAGCGGTTGTCGGCGTCGGCGTCTGCGTCGGCGTCTGCGTCGGCGTTGCCTGGTTAAGTTTTATGTTTAGATCAGCTTTTCTCCTAAACTATCAAAGCTATTGCTTTGAAACTTGGAATACTTGTTCACCATCATAAGCTGACCCTGTATAGCAAGAAACATAACTCCATTTTGCTTTTTGCAAGATTTATGGCCCCTTTTGTACTTAGAAAATATCAGATTTCTTGGTTAAGTTTTATGTTTAGGTCAACTTTTCTCCTAAACTATCAAAGCTATTGCTTTGAAACTTGGAATACTTGTTCACCATCATAAGCAGACCCTGTACATCAAGAAACATAACTCCATCTTGCTTTTTGCAAGATTTATTGCCCCTTTTGGACTTAGAAAATCAGTTTTCTTGGTTAAGTTTTATGTTTAGGTCAGCTTTTATCCTAAACTATCAAAGCTATTGCTTTAAAACTTGCAATACTTGTTCACCATCATAAGTTGACCCTGTACAGTAAGAAACATAACTCCGTCCTGCTTTTTGCAAGATTTATGGCCCCTTTTGGACTTAGAAAATATCAGATTTCTTGGTTAAGTTTTATATTTAGGTCAACTTTTTCTCTTAAACTATCAAAGCTATTGCTTTGAAACTTGCAACACTTGTTCACCATCATAAGCTGACCCCGACAGCAAGCAACATAACTCCATCCTGCTTTTTGCAATAATTATTGCCCCTTTTGGACTTAGAAAATCATTTTCTTGGTTGAGTATTATGTTTAAGTCAACTTTTCTCATAAACTATCAAAGCTATTGCTTTTAAACTTGCAACAGTTTTTCACCATCATAAGTGGACACTGTACATCAAGAAACATAACTCTATCCTGCTTTTTGCAAGAATGATGGCCCTTTTTGGACTTAGAAAATCATGGGTAGGACAATATTTCTATTACACAAAAAAAATCAGATGAGCGTCAGCACCCGCAAGGCGGTGCTCTTGTTTTTCTGTTTGTTTGTCCGTGCATCTCTGTTTGTCTGTCCGTGCATCTCCGTTTGACTGTCCGTGCATCTCTGTTTGACTGTCTGTGCATCTCTGTTTGACTGTCTGTGCATCTTTGTTGCATCTCTGTTTGACTGTCTGTGCATCTCTGTTTGACTGTCTGTGCATCTTTGTTGCATCTCTGTTTGACTGTCTGTGCATCTCTGTTTGACTGTCTGTGCATCTCTGTTTGACTGTCAGCACGTAAGAAGGAGTTTCTCATTAAACCTTCTTTATAGATTTATTTGGTATTAATTATCCACTGCCAAAGGCGGAGAGATACTGTTTTGGCATTATATGTCCGTCCGTTTGTCCATCTGTCCAAAATTGAAAATTGATTAGTGAAGCCACCAAACCTGACATGATTATTAATTTGCATCACATGTAGTATTATTTCCCTTGACCCAGTAAAAGCAGAGTTTTTATGCCTCCGGCATCTACTGATGTGAGAGGAATATAGTGATTGTCCTGTCCGTCCGTTCGTTCGTCCGTCCGTCCATACGAGGTTAACCAAATGGGACCGTTTCATCTAGCATCAATACCTCTAAGTAGAATGACTTGATACTTAAATGTAGATGTAACCTGTGACCATTCCTCATCTTCAGACATCACCTGACCTCAGTTTGACCTTGACCTTGAACTTGATCTCGTTTTGAACTTCGGTTGCTTTGTATCGACAAGGATGCCACCGGGTGCATCAAACGTTTATTGAATGCAGCTCCTTGTTTCCTTTGATTTATTTGGGAAAAAAAAAAACAACAAAAAATGGAAACTGCTTATAATTCAAAAAGTATTTCAGCTAGAATCACCAAACCTCGCATAATTATTAATTATCAAATGACCTTTACTCACATAATATTGTTTTATCCTGGTTGACCCAGTGAAAGCAGAGTTTCCCTCCTTGGTTTGGTAAAAGAATGAAAATGCTTATATTAAACAGCACATAACCTTTGCTCACATATAGTATTATCCCCCTTGACACAGTAAAAGCAGAGTTTTTCCCCATAATTTGGTAAAAATATAGATTTTAAGTAACCTATCGATATATCTTCATGAAATTTCACACAACTGTAGCTATAGGATGGTGATGCATGCGCAGTTTCTCAGGAGTTATTGCCCTTTATATTATTGTCTTAAAATTCATAAATTTCCACAAAACAAAGTAACCCATTGATGTGTCGTCATGAAACTTAATACAAAAATAGATCACTATAGGGCAGAGTTTTTCTTCTTGATTTTGTAAAAAATAGGGGAAAAAAAACAACTGATGCACGGTCCATTAATTTTGTACATTATAACTTGCATATAACTGAAAATTAATTATCTTTCAAAATATAATCCCCACATTCACAAAACAACTTACTATGCTGGGAATTTAAAAACACTGAATTTGCTTGCTTTCTTTTATTTAGTAGCAATATCAAATATTGTGGTTCATATGGCAACAGGAAGTTAAAATATAAAAGAAAAAGGTCCTGCAGTAAATGTTCATTAAATATGACACTATAAATGAGCAGCTGTTTTTAGCAATGCTCAGGTGAGTTTTTCTGATCGCTCGATGTCCGGTGTCCGTCGTCTGTCGTCTGTCTGTCAACATTTAGCTTGTGTATCGGATAGAGGCTGTATTTTTCAATTGATCTTCATGGATATTGGTCAGAATGATAACCTTGATGAAATCTAGGCCGAGTTCGAAAATGGGTCATCTGGAGTCAAAAACTAGGTCACTAGGTCAAATCAAAGAAAAACCTTGTGTATGCGATAGAGGCTGTATTTTTCAATTGATCTTCATGAATATTGGTCAGAATGATTGCCTTGATGAAATCTAGGCTGAGTTCGAAAATGGGTCATCTCGGGTCAAAAACTAGGTCACTAGGTCAAATCAAAGAAAAACCTTGTGTATGCGATAGAGGCTGTATTTTTCAATTGATCTTCATAAATTTATTGGTCAAATGATTCCTTGATGAAATCTAGGCTGATTCGAAAATGGGTCATCTCGGATCAAAAACTAGGTCAAAAATCAAAGAAAACCTGGTGTATGCGATAGAGGCTGTATTTTTCAATTGATCTTCATGAATTTTGGTCAGAATGATTGCCTTGATGAAATCTAGGCTGAGTTCGAAAATGGGTCATCTCGGGTCAAAAACTAGGTCACTAGGTCAAATCAATAGAAAAACCTTGTGTATGCGATAGAGGCTGTATTTTTCATTGATCTTCATGAATATTGGTCAGAATGATTGCCTTGATGAAATCTAGGCCAAGTTCGAAAATGGGTCATCTCGGGTCAAAAACTAGGTCACTAGGTCAAATCAATGAAAAACCTTGTGTATGCGATAGAGGCTGTATTTTTCAATTGATCTTCATGAATATTGGTCAGAGTGATTGCCTTGATGAAATCTAGGCCGAGTTTGAAAATGGGTCATCTCGGGTCAAAAACTAGGTCACTGGGTCAAATCAGTGAAAAACCTTGTGTATGCGATAGAGGCTGTATTTTTCTATTGATCTTCATGAATATTGGTCAGAATGATTGCCTTGATGAAATCTAGGTCAAGTTTGAATATGGGTTATCTTGGGTCAAAAACTAGGTCACTAGATAAAATCAAAGAAAATACTTATTTATACTCAATATTTTTGCTCCAATTTTAATGATAATTGGTCAGAATATATTTTTCCATGAAATCACTAGGTCAAACATGTTTACACTGTTATAGTGTGTTATGGTGTGTTTCTCAGGTGAGCGACCTAGGGCAATCTTGGCTCTCTTGTTTGTGATATGATTGTTTCTTAATCAGGGGCCTTATTCATGTTGAGTATCAAAAATAAAACATCAGCAATATCATTAATAATACAGTAGATGTGGAAAATCATCTGCTGGCTGTTTCTTTTTGATTCAACTAAAATTGTTGTTGCTATAGTAACAAAAGGAATATTTATTTATAACAATAACTTGATGTTGTGTTCTCCTGCAAAAGTCCTGTTTTTATTCTAAAAATCTAATTTATGCAGTTACGTTGCAACATATTCTGTGTCTGGCTATACCTTGTCATAATAGGCAGTTGTCAGGAAATTTCCTTGTTCTGCAGCCTGCTAACATTACTTGCTGATCAGTTTATCAGATGTATGAATGCAAGTACATGACATGCTTTTGCTCTTAATAGATTTTATCAGTTTCTTACTTATTATTGATTATAGTATTTACTATTTTAGGGTATTAGATTGTTGTGAATTTAGAACATTGACTTTCTCATGGCTTTGCTTATATATCTGTCAACTGAATTTGATTTTTGGCCATGTCAGTTCAAGGTCGTGAGGGTCATACTTTGAAGTAAACTTTGTATCCAAACAAAATCTTTTTACTTCATTCAGTTGACAAGAATGTTGACTTCCACTGCGAAATGAAACGTTACTGTTCATGAACAGTGCATGCATATTTCATGAATGGAGTTCATGAACACTTCATGAATTGTTTGTGAAGATAAAATGGCACAAATTCTTGAAACATTCTTAAATACTGTGTTCATGAAAAGCGAAAGATGACTTCAAGAACTAATGTACATGAGCAGTTCATGAACTATTCACTTCATGAATAGTCCTTGATATTTTGTTGAACATGAATAGTTCATGAACTTCTTGCTATATGTTTTTATTGTGCCATTTTATCTTCACGAACTAGCAGTGAACCGTTCATGAACATGATACTTCAGTTGTTCATGAACTACCTGTCATGAGTAGTGCATGAAAGATTCAAGAAAATAACATCATGATTGTTCCTTTAACCTTTTATCAAGGACAATTCAAGAACTCTGTGTGATTCTTGAGTAGTTCATGAGCTGTTCATGAACACTCTTTAAGGACAGTTCATGTCTAAAAATTCATGAACACAATTCAAGAACTGTTGAAGGTTAGTTCATGAACAGTTCTTTAATGGTTTGAAGTGTTCATGATTTCAAGAACTGCATTTTGCAGGGGATAGTCGAGCATTGCTGTGCTTCGACAGCTCTTGTTAAGCATGCACTTTTATGTGATTGTAGACTAAGTTTTTGACTATTCCAGTATTCTGTTGTTTAATTATAAAGTGTAAGTATAATGACTAGGTCATTTGTTTCCAAGCTCATTCTTTAGATATGCACATGTTGTTTTTCATACCCAACTGGAAATAAAAACTATGACTAATTTTTTATTAATTTGTTTTTGACTGTTTCAGAAATAGGTTGTCTGTCACTCTATGGAAATTTAGTTGAATATTGTGGCAAAATAATTCTACAGAGAATTCCCATTATTTAGACTTATCATATTTCTGTCATCTGAATCGGAATATTGTGCATTCCTAAATTGATTTAAAACATAGCTTGATCTCTCAAAAGATTCCATGTCAGTGTGAAACTGTCCTAGCATGACATAGTGCTATACAAAGATTCATATTATGGGTTTGTTGTTGTTTTGGGTTTAACGCCGTTTTTCAACAGTATTTCAGTCATGTAACGGCGGGCAGTTAACCTAACCAGTGTTCCTGGATTCTGTACCAGTACAAACCTGTTCTCCGCAAGTAAATGCCAACTTCCCCACATGAATTATCAGAGGTGGAGGACAAATGATTTCAGACACAATGTCTTTTATCAAATCGTCACGGAGAACATACGCCTCGCACGAGGATCGAACTCACGACCACACGATCCGTAGACCGACGCTCTCCGTACTGAGCTAAGCGTGCGGGCTTCATATTATGGGTTTAGAAACATGGTTATTTTCAAATCACTTTTTACATCTCACAGATATATAGGTTAAAAGAAAAAAGCTTAATGGTTTTCCACACATTTTTGCATGCTCCCTCCTCTCTGCCTCCTCCTCCTCCCCTCCCCCATTCCCCCCTACACTCACGGGAGAATAATATGTCTCCCACCACACAATGGTGTGGGAGACATATTGATTTACTCCTGTCTGTGTGCATATGTCTGTCCGTTTGTCTGTCTGTGTGTCTGTCACAAATCTTGTCGAACATTTCTCATCCGATCTTCACCAAACTTGAACAAAATGTGTTTGCCAATAAGTCCTTGGCCAAGTTCGATAACTAGCCAAATCCCTCCAGGCACTTCGGAATTATGGCCCTTGAAACTTGTTTTTGATAATCAAAGCACTGAAAGTCTGATAAGGCAGTTGGGGTCTTGACTCGTATGTTCAGATGATTAGGCAGTTGTGAGAGACATGCGCTTTCCTTAAAAGCAGCTCAAGTTGTATACTTGTTTGCTCATGTCTGTCAGTTAGTACAGTAGACTTTTTGGTTAGAAAATTGTAATTCTACACAAGATACATATTTGATATGGTTTAAGGGGTCAGTAGGTCAGAGGTCAAGGTCAGAGTGTTCCTGAGACTGAAAAGAATTCCTTCCAATATTTGGAAAAGACTTAGTCTGCAATGGTAAAACTTCACAGGATGTTTACCTGTGGTCAGAAGATGACCCTCCTGTATTCGGGGTCAGTATCTCAATAGGTCAAGGTCACAGTGATCTCAAGAATTAAAATTATTTCTTATCAAATGCTAACATTGCTTAGGCCTATAACCATAAAACCACAAAGCATGATTATCCATGGTATTTAAGAGGTCAGGAGGTCAAAGAACAGGGTCATGGTGACCTTGAGACTAATATACTTTCTGATGTTCAGCTGGAACAAACTTAGACACAGATAGGGGAAAGTTGAGAGACTAATATATCCTTGCTTAAATATATATATATATATATATAAGCCAAAGAGCTGAATTGATTTGAAGTATGCTTAAAATTTTCTGCATTACTCTCAGGTAAACATTTTCACTCAGAATCCATAATCTGCCCCTGATCACTGTGCAGAAAGTCTTCTTTATACCCTTAGCTACAAATTATTTGGGAGCTATTCACATTCATTAGTTAACCTGTCTGTTAGTCCATACCTTTGGGAAGATTTTCATAAAACTTTCATCAGTGTTTACGTTATCTGTACTTTACCTGTATCAGCTCAGTGTCTTAGGGGTATTAATCACCTTCAGTGATAGCTATAGTTTCAGCTTCATATTTGGAATTATATACTCAAGAAATGTTTCTCCAAGCAGCCTTTTAATTGCGTCATTAGAAATAAAAAAAATGGACAGGAAATTTTGTGAACTTGTATTTTTAGCTCATGTGTCACATAGTGACAAGGTGAGCTTTTGTGATCGTTCTTCGTCCATCCACAGTTACTTGTGAACATGATAGAACTGATTGACCTCTGGCAAAGCCAAAAATGTTTACGTTTTACCTTGTGAACATGACAGAAGTGACATTTTACATTCAATTTTAACCACACTTACATACAACTTAAGTCACCATAAGATTTTGGTTCCTTTCGAAAACTGGCTAGATTCCATCATGAGTTACTGCCCCTGAAAGGGGAAAATTTTTCTATTTTTGCCCTTTCAGCCATATAGAGATTTCATTTATGCTTTGATTTGATACAAACTTGCATAAAATGTTTATCTTGATGATCTCAAGGCCACTTTTGAAACTGGGTCATGTGGGGTCAGAAACTAGGCCACCAGGTTGAATTAAAGGAAAAGCTTGTTGACACCCTAGAGCTACATTTATGACCCTATCGTCATGAAGCTTGGTCAGAATGTTTATCTTGATTCCTATGCCAAGTTCAAAACTGGGTCATATGGGGTCAGAAACTAGGTCACCCAGTCAAATCAAAGGAAAAGCTTGTTAACACTCTTGGGGCCACATTTATGACCCTATCTTCATGAAACATTGTCAGAATGTTTATCTTGATGATTCCTAGGCGAAGTTCAAAACTTGGTCATGTGGGATCAAATACTAGGTCACCCGCTCAAGTCAGAAGAAAATATTTATGACCCTATTTTCATGAAACTTGGTAAGAATGTGTATCTTGATGATTCCTAGGCCAAATTCGAAACTGGGTCATGTGGGGTCAAAAACTAGGTCCCACGAAAATCAAAGGAAAAGTTTGTTAACACTGTAGAGGCCACATTTATGACCCTATCTTCATGAAACTTGGTCAGAATATTTATTTTGATGATTCCAAGGCCAAGTTTGACAGGTGAGCGATATAGGTCATCATGACTCTCTTGTTTTATAATGTCTGTGTGCTAACTTGTTCAGACCTCATTAGGCTTTTTGATGCATTTGGTCATATTTACCCATCACCTTAAATGGATGACCACGTAATCAATAGAGAAGTAGTTCTATGATATTCAGCAAATGGGAAACTTGGCAGTTTACATTGATTTTGGGGGTGACGTTTTGGAAAGAAACGTTGGCTAACAAATCAAATTTCATTGCCGCATATGGTTGTATCTAAGATAATGTACGGATATATTTATTCTTTCTGACTTAATCAGATCTGTGATAGACGTGCCACACTCTGTTAAGTTGTCCTCAGAAAATGTGACATTTTATCAAATACATCAAAATATCCCTTGTTTTCTGTGATTGTAACAGTTATGAAGTGATACTGATTGTGAGCTGGATTGATTTGTTATGGAGTGTTAGAATTATTATACATTGTGCTATAAACAAGGTCAGGATTTTTAAGTGTCTTCAGAAAGAATGTTTCGGATAAATCAGATTCGCTTATCACACAGTTTCTATTTAAATTCAATAATGTTTTGCTAAGTATATTAGGAAATTTTCAGAAAACATGTAGTAGCTGTGCTGCCTATCTGAAGTTCTGAACTGAAAGAAAATCTTAAGTTTGCTTTGATTTATGCCATACTAACTGCTAATTAAGATTATATAATCTTTTGATTAAGTCAATTCTAAGTATCTTCTGTTATGTTTGAACATGAACTCAGTGCCTGGAGCTGGGTAATTCATTTTGTGTGTTAATTGTCCTTAATAATTTGAGAGTGTACCTGCTTTCTTGGACTTTCGTTTGTTGTTTGCCCTCTACATCTTTGAATCATCTGTAGTGTTTGGAGGGAATCTTGAAAAAAAATGGAATATTTACCACATATTAATACTACATGTAATATGTAAACACCTAGTTCCAAAATCAAGGATCAAGGAAATAAATGGGCACACAGTTTACTTAGCTTTGTTTTTGTTGGAAGATCAAGGTCAAGCTTCGAGTTTTAAGTCGCACAAGTCCTTTGTTGCGCCCATAGTTTGAAACTCTTAATATGCTTATGGTTAGTGGTGTTACAGTAAACATGTACTAGTTCATATTTAGTGTAAATTGTTTGACATATGGCTTTGAAACATTTATCACTTCCCGTGCGAAAAAGAAACAGGAAATCCTGGGATTATCCCAGGAAGTCCCAGGACTGTCCTGGGATAATGTCCTGAAAATATCTCAGGAATTCCTGGGATAATCCTGCGACTTTTCACGCCGTTAAATGGGAATTGGACAATCCCAGGATTTTCCTATGAACAGGAAAAAAACAGGACATTTCAGGATGTCAGGAAATAAGAGTATATATTGTCCTGTTAGGATATCCCAGGACAATTGTCCTGTCTTCAGGAAATCCCAGGAATTCCTGATGTCAGGAAATTTCAGGACAATTGTCCTGTCTTCAGAAAATCCCAGGAATTTCTGTTGTCAGGAAATCTCAGGACAATTGTCCTGTCTTAGGAAACCCCAGAACATGTAATTGGATACCTTGTAAACATGATTTGAAATTCTCCTTGGCAGGAAATACAGTTAACAAATTGACTGTTAAAGTTCAATAGTATTTACAGTAAGAATATAAGGATCACCATTTCCTAATATTAAAAGATTGTTTGTAGTTAAAAAGCATACATCATGTACATTGAAACAATACAACCTGTCATAGCAGAAATATTAATTTCTTGGCACATCTTAAATCAGCTCAAATATGTGCAATCATGGCAAAAAAACTAGGTGAAAATACTGCTATGTAGTTTAGAATCATGAAATTATGAGCTTCATACTGAGCAAAAAGCTCTTATTATTCTATGATCTGTTCACTAGAGTGAAACTGTCTGATCAAACATGTACAGGCAACCTAAACTGTAGTTAAACTTTTTAATGCTCAGACTAATTTTAAAGAAAAATATTTTTCTAAATAACTTATTGTTTTGTAAAATCATGAAATGAAGGAGTACATTTAGTTTTATTTCTAACTGTAGTTTATACAGAAATAATTAGCTAACTTACCACAAATATATAGAATATATTCCTGTAACACTGACAACACCACAATCAGAAGATACAGTTTCTACCAAAACATGGGTCTCCAACACTAGGATGTAATTAACTTATTGCACCATAACAAGATCATGTTTCAAATTAATTACCATCTTTCAATCTGTACCTTTTAGAAAAAGTCCTGCCTTTTTCCTGTGAACAGGACAATTTTCCTATCAAAAGTCCTGTCTTTAAGTGTTCAAGTCCTGTCTTCAGGACTTTCTTGAAGCCTTGCTAAAAGAATCCCAGGATAATCCTGGGATTTCCTGAGAACAGGAAAATATTTCTGCACGGGTTGTTTATTATAACAGTCTCTATCTGTAGGCAAGAGATATAACTCTATCAAGTATTAATTATGACCATTTTTTGGACTTGGAAATTGATTCAGTTTTTGTACAAGTCCATGTTCTGTCAAAACTATTTGACATCAGGCTTTGAAACATTGAACACTTGTTCATCATCAGAATCTCCATCTGTTACTTTCCTTTTCTCATAATACAGATACCAGGTGCTTTCAGTCGTATGAATTAAACTTGGCGGACTAAGTCAAAGATATTTGGCTCTTGGACTTGGAAATCAGTTAAGTTTTTCATACCAATCCATATTTTGTCTAAACTGTTTGACATAATTATGTCTTTGAAACTTGGACCACTTGTTTACCACCATAATCTCCATATGTAAGCAAGACTACATAAACAAGTTAAAGCATAGCAAAAGTTCCTTCTAGGGCACATCTATATAAATATATAATGATCATCTTGTAAATTTTATTTACAATTTCTTCTTTAAATATTGGTCATCAGTGTGTGGAACACTAGGATTGGATGCAATGACAAGACCATTCTACCTTATTGGCATTCCATAACCCCCGTTTAAGCGCCCCGAGGGCGTTACATTTGCACCAAGGGGGCGTTTATATCTGCACCAAAATACAAAAAAAAAAAAAAAGATTTTGAAGAAAAAGAACTATGTTGTTTTCTACTGCCTGAAAAAAATGTCAAGTCCGCTATTTCCACAGTAATTACGCTAAAATAAGTTGTTAAATCCAACAACAAAGTAAATCCGTTACCACTTTTAGTTGAGTAAATACAGCAATTAAGAAACACTGGCTGTACACGTTGACCCGATTTAAACTCGTAATGTCCACGTGTTATTGGAAAATCGTACATGCGTGTAGATTTTTTGAGAAGTTTATAGAGATGATATAGCAGACAATTAAAAGTGAATAGTGGATATTTTACGGAACTTGGTGGGTTTTTTTTCTAACATGTAAAATGGATATTATACGCAAGTGTTTGGTGTTAATCAGTTACTTTTTGAAAAATGGTCATCCCTTCAATAGCTGGTGATGGGATCCTAATTTACTAGTTATTTGGGCCACCATGATTTGATGCCCTAACAGTCCTCGACCTGGCACACAACAAATTTAGCGGTCATTAATCAAGTAATTCATGGCTGTAATTTAGTAGTATCTGTCCCAAACATCCAGGCATTCGATTCATGAATTTGTTGTGCACAATGAGAGGGTCGCAATGAAATAGTCAAAAATGCACATTTTCAGCTTGTGATGTGCTAGCTCACAAGGTATTTGATATAAATTGATGAAACCTTGCATGAGTCTTAATCATGATATGAACTTGCGCACCTCTTATTTTTCACCCGGCTCCAACATCTATTTCCAGAGTTATGGCCCCTGAAATAGTCAAAAAAGCACATTTTCAACTTGTGTCGCACCTAGCTCTAAAAGTATTTTATATAAATTGATGAAACCTTGCATGAGTCTTTATCATGATATGAACTTGTGCACCTTCAATTTTTCATCTGGCTATGCCCCCTATTTTCAGAGTAATGGCCTCTGAAATGGTAAAAAATGCACATTTTCACCTTGTGATGCGCCTAGCTAAAGAAGTATTTGATTTAAAGTGATGAAAATTTGCATGAGTCTTTATCATGATATAAGCTTGTGCACCTACTATTATTTGTCAGGCTCCGCCCCCTACTTTTAAAGTTACGGCCCCTGAAAAAATTCACATTTTCAACTAATGACTTGCCTAGTTAAAAAGCATTTGATGTAAATTCATGAAACCTTGCATGAGTCTTTATCATGATGTGACCTTGCACACTTGGCATTCTTCTTGAGATTTTAGCACTTGTTACAGAGTTATGGCCCTTGAAATAGACAAAATAGTGGATTTTATGTTTGTGATGCTCATAGCTCAAAAAGTATATATGGCCTAGAATAATGAATCCTTTATATAAAATGTTTGTTGAGGCTATACCCCATTAAGACTGCAAACATTTGAATTATTGCCGCTTTGTGACAAATGTAGGAGATAGGGTACACCCTGTATCCTACAGACACATTCTAGTTTGTGCTATATCTTATATGAAGGTGAGATGAAGGAGACTATATTCTTAACACCGAGACAGCAGTTTGGCGAGAACAGTATCTCACTCGAATAAAATGCATTCAATTCAGTTAATTGATGTAAAAGACAATACTTCAAAACAAGCAGCTTTTACCAGTCATTCTTTTACCATGAAGTGATAAATTTCAAGCGCCTGTTTAGTCAACAATTGTTTTAAAACGTTACATTGTTTTTTGCAGTTGCATATTTTGACAATCAAGCACATAGTGTCAAAGACATAACCGCTTTGGTGTAACGGATAATTTGATCTGCTTTTCACCCTACTTTCTGTGAAAATATCACATTGTCAAGTACTTGAAGAAAACGGTAAAACTGCTTTAATTATGACATCGTGTATTCAACTCATTTTGACACCATGCAAATTGTCAACAGTCCATTTAGTGGTTAATAAGCAACTGTGGAAGCAAAAAATTGGGCTACTTAAAATTGACTTTGAAGTTAGATATGAGCAAAGTTTGAAGCTCCAAAGTGACCATTTTGCCCAAATCTTGAAATGAGAGCCCTGCCATTCGTTTTTATGGTCATCAGTATGTTACATTAGGAGGTCACAGTGATTTTGATGCTAAATTGGTTTAGGTCTCGTTTATAACTTGACCTAGGTCTTGTCTATAACTTGACCTGTGACCATCCAACTATATCATACGTTTACCTCTGACTGGCCATCTTCAGTTATTCTTGTTTTATGATTTTGAACAAACTTTAAGGTAGACCCAAAAAATTCGAGGTCAAGGTCATATTAAGCAGTGATACTCGCTAGTCAGTAATCCTTATGAATTGGGTAAAGCAGAAACATTAAGACTTCTTGAGTAGGCGACTGGAAATGGGTCTTCTAAGTCCATTTATAATATGCATTTATAATATGCATTTGTTTGCCAAAGAAGTGATTATGTAAACATTTGCATGCAGACAAAATAATGTCTGTGTTATTTGCAGTCGGAGAAATTAATAAAGATATGGGGGCTTACAGTAATTATTGTCATTAGAGTTCTCTGTAATGACTTTTTGTTTGAAATAAACCACTTAGGAATGACAAACATACAGAACTTTGGTATTTTGTAAATAAATCAAAAAGATTGATAACCTTTGTAAATAAAAGTTGAACACGATTACAGTCTGCTAAGGCAGTTGGTGGGCGATCCTTGTCCATTATTCATGTGGACAGACAGTTATGTATAGGGATTATTAATTTGAAAATTTTGTTTTATTTTGCATCAGTTTTAAGCTCACCATGAGCTGTTGTGATCTGTCATCCTTCCATCTGTCTGTCTGCCCGTTTGCCCAACACTTTTCTTCTGATGGCATCTCTAAACCTTCTGGTTAGAATTAGAATAACACCAGCCCCTTGTGCCCCTGTCAAATGTTTACTCATACTTCATGAAGTATTCATGAAGCATTCATGACTTCTTCATGAGGAGACTTCATGAAGTATTCATGACAAAAACATGAAGTGCAAATGAGACATGCATCAGCAGCTCATGAAAACAGATTCATGAACTATTCATGAAGTGGTAAATGCATTAAAAGTACATGAAATTAAGCATAGCCTGTGTTCATGAAGAATTCATGAAGTTTGTATTATTAATCTTCATGAAGAATTCACAAAAATATTCCTGAAAAAAAATACTTCATGAAGAATTCATGCATTATTTTGTTCTTTATTTCAATGTCTCATTTGCACTTCATGTTTTTTCCATGAACACTTCAAGAATAAATATTCTTATAACTTCATGAAGACATTTTGTGCTTTTCTTGAATATTTCATGAACAATACAAAACATTATAAAAGGACTTCTTTGCCTTAAATGATACAGTTATCCATCATATTTTCAGTTACTAAATAATACCTGTACCAATTAAGTAGTATCCACGCACTTGTTATTAAAAGCCGAGATAATGTATTGAAATTCATGAAACATGAATTTTGATTTTCATGAATATTTATTCATGTAAAAAAAAAGTGTCACAAACTTGTCAAGGTAACCTGGTAGGAGTGTAACACTATGAAACCTGAGAGATCTGCATGTAATGGAATTCTTTCAACAATATCAGTATAGCTTGATACAAAAAAAATTCCTGTAGGTCAATTTAAGAGTTGTTCAGTTAGTCAGGTTAGAGTTTGTTTTAGTGTCTGCTGAGTCACTAAGACAATGACATTTTCCACCCTCAACAAATGACATGTTGAGTCAAACAGTAACCTTAGTAGAGTGGGATTCGGAGCATAATAAGAAGTAAACCATAATTATTGCTGTATAAAATACAAAAATGTATAATTTACTTTAATCTCAAGATTGACATTCAGATTAGATACTAGCTTTGTTTCAGGGTCGTGAAAACATGTGACATTTTAAAAGGATTTTATATTTTTAAAATGAACAATTTATGACAACACCTTAATTACTTATTTGATATCCAGTATACTCATGTTTCTTTTAAAGGTGGATAATCAGATTTTGGCTAAGTAACGGATTTGTTTTAAACTTTAACATCTGATCTCATGATGATTTACACTCATTTATGTTCAGTTAGCGCTTAATACAAGTTAGGTTTTCACTGGAGATATTTTTATGCCCCCCTTCGAAGAAGGAGGGGTATATTGTTTTGCAGATGTCGGTAGGTCGGTCGGTCGGTCGGTCGGTCGGTCGGTCGGTCGGTCTCTCGGTAGGTCAGAATGTAGACAAATCCATTTCCGGATAATAACTCAAGAACGCTTGGGCCTAGGATCATGAAAGTTGATAGGGAGGTTGGTCATCACCAGCAGATGACCCCTATTGATTTTGAGGTCTGTATGTCAAAGGTCAAGGTCACAGTGACCCTGAATAGTAAAACGGTTTCCGGATGATAACTCAAGAACACTTGGGCCTAGGGTCATGAAAGTTGATAGGGAGGTTGATAATGACCAGCAGATGACCCCTATTGATTTTGAGGTCAGTATGTTAAAGGTCAAGGTCACAGTGACTCTGAACAGTAAAACGGTTTCCGGATGATAACTCAAGAACGCTTAGGCCTAGGGTCACGAAAGTTGATATGGAGGTTGGTCATGACCAGCAGATGACCCCTATTGATTTTGAGGTCAGTATGTCAAAGGTCAAGGTCACAGTGACCAGGAACAGTAAAATGGTTTCCAGGCAATAACTGTAGAATGCTTGGGTCTAGTGTCAGGAAAATTGATAGTTAGGTTGGCTATGACCAGCAGATGACCCCTATTGATTTTGAGGTCATTAGGTCAAAGGTCAAGGTCACATTGGCAAGGAACAGTTAAAACGGTTTCTGATCTTCTTGTCCAAAACCATAGGGCCTAGGGCTTTGATATTTGGTATGTAGCAACATCTAGTGGTCCTCTACCAAGATTGTTCAGATTATTTCCCTGGGGTCAAATATGGCCCCACCCGGGGGTCACATGGTTTATATAGACTTATATAGGAAAAAACTTTGAAAAACCTCTTGTCCAAAACCACAGGGCCTAGGGCTTTGATATTTTGTATATGACATCATCTAGTGGTCCTCTACTAAGATTGTTCAAAATATTCCCCTAGGGTCAAATATGGCTCCACCCTGGGGGTCACATGGTTTACATAGACTTATATAGGGAAAAAATTTGAAAATCTTCTTGTCCAAACCACAAAGACTATGGCTTTGATGTTTTGTAATGTAGCATCATTTAGTGGTTCTCTACCAAGTTTGTTCAAATTATCCCTCTAGGGTCAAATATGGCCCCGCCCCAGGGGTCATATGGTTCATATAGACTTATATAGGGAAAAAAAGAATCTTCATGTCCATAACTTACATCATTCAAATTTGGACCACATGTATAGTTTTGAGTGGCAAGATGAACCTTGACATGAGTTGACCTTGATCTTGACCAAGTGACCTACTTTCACATTTCTGTAGCTACAGCCTTCAAATTTGGACCACATGCATAGGTTTGTGTACCGAAAAAAAACTTTGACCTTGTTATTGACCTAGTGACCTACTTTCATATTTTTGCAGGTACAGGCTTCAAATTTGGACCACATGCATAGTTTTTTGTTCCAAAATAAAATTTGACCTTGATTTTGACCTAGTGACCCACTTTCACATTTCTGTAGCTACAGCCTTCAAATTTGGACCACATGCATAGGTTTGTGTACCGAAAAAAACTTTGACCTTGTTATTGACCTAGTGACCAACTTTCACATTTTTGAAGGTACAGGCTTCAAATTTGGACCACTTAAGTAGTTTTTTGTTCCAAAATAAAATTTGACCTTGATTTTGACCTAGTGACCTACTTTCACATTTCTGTAGCTACAGCCGTCAGATTTGAACCACAAGCATAGTTTTGTGTACTGAAATGAACTTTGATCTTAAGATTGACTTAGTGACCTACTTTCACATTTTTGAAGGTAAAGGCTTCAAATTTGGACCACTTGCATAGTTCTGTGTTCCGGAATAAAATTTGACCTTGATTTTGACCTAGTGACCTACTTTCACATTTCTCATGCTACAGCCTTCAAATTTGAACCACATGCATAGTTTTGTGTACCGAAATGAACTTTGATCTTGAGATTGACATAGTGACCTACTTTCACATTTCTGAAGCTACAGGCTTCAAATTTGGACTGCATGCATATTTTTATGTTCTGAATTGAAATTTGACATTGATTTTTACCTATTATCTACTTTCACATTTCTCAAGCTACAGCCTTCAAATTTGAAGCACATGCATAGTTCTGTCTACCAAAATGAACTTTGACCTTGAAATTGATCTAGTGACCTGCTTTCACATTTCTCAAGCCACAGCTTTCAAATTTGGACCACATACACATTGTTTTGTACCGAAATGAAATTTGACATTGATTTTGACCTTGAGCTAGTCTTGAAATTTGAAACATTCAAAAATGGCTCAGTGGATGGCACCAAGATCATTCTGTAATCTCTTGTTAGGTTAATGGGTTAAAGGTCAAGGTCAGATTAAACCAGAATGGTAGAACTTTTGTTTACAGTGAGCATATAATTTCTGTTCCTTGTGCAATTACTGAATGCATCAAGGGGGGCATTTCGTGTTCGACGAGCTCTTGTTAATAACTGGTTTTCCTATTGCAGTTGCCCAACCAAAATCGAGTTATTTTATCATAAGTATAAATGTGATAAACATACTTTACCTAAGAAAATGTATAACAAACCGATATATTGTATTATATTCGTAAAATAATTGCATTAACAATTACATATATAGATTGAATTCATTAGAAATGCAAGTTTGAAAAATTATTATTACCTCCCTTTGCCTATCTTGGTTGGTTGTGCAACCAAGATAGAATGGAAAAAAATGAAATTCAGAAGCAACATGCATTTTAAAACCCACCTTTTGATTCAGATTGTTAAATATTTGGTATATCTATCCAATGCGAATGTAAAACTCAGAATTATATGGAAATAAAAAGAAATACCAAGCATTTTAAATATTTTCATATTAAAGGGGAGTAATTACAAATTTTTATGAAAATCAATAAAGTATACATTTCTAACAGGGATCTAACTCTAAGTAATGAGTATTTTTGTTTCTTAAATAAATCTCTAACAGAATATACAAAAAGTAAAAAATGTCACTAAATTTTGCTTAAATGTGATTGACCACCTTCAAACTATTCCTTACTGTAGTATGATAAATATTTCCTTCTCATTTGCTGCACAAACTTCTCAAAAATTGCTGAATCACATGTGCAAAAAATTTCCCCACATGCAACAAAATAATGGAAACTGATAATGTGACATAAATTTAATGTTCATGAACATTCATGAACTTATTCATTTATTGTAAAAGGAAAACCTAAGTTTTATGTTTAATGAGTGAACAGTTCAGAAACTCCTAATTGGGTTCAAGAACTGGTACTGAACTAGAAAAGGGTTTTGAATTTTTAGTACTTTTATTGAATCATAGATGACTTTTTCGTAAGAACACATCAAGAATGTTTTAAGAATTTAATATTCTTAAACTGCTCATAAAATGTTCATCATTTTTTTAAGAATTTTTCTTGAATATTGACATTCATGAAAAAATCTTAATTCATTCTTAAACAAGTTCATGAATATTTCAAGGATTTCATGAATCTGTCAGTAATGCTTGATATCTTCATGAAGTAGATCAAATGACACTTCATGCTTAAAACTTCATGGAGTCAGATCAAGAAGTGATCCAGAACAGTTCATGAATAATTCATAATGGTGATGAAAAATTCATGATTTCATGAATTCCATTTCGCCGGGGTGGTTCTGGGATGATCTGTGTATGAAAAGAATTGGAACCACTTCCTTATATACCCTTGCATGATCGTAAGAGGCAACTGATAGGGTCTAAACACTTGGTTTTGCAGTAACTCTGTGATTCCAGCAGGTATGCAAATTTTGATTCCATACCTCATGTTTTTATTTCGATGTAAATGAGATATGGAACCAAAATTTGTAGTCCTGTTTGGCGCCATATAACCTATACTGTGTTGGTGCGCCCTAAAACCCAAATAAATAAATATATTACACCAGACTTGGTCAGTAGCATCCTGGCATGGTTCTCTATCAAGATTATTCCAATGTTTCAGCTTGGACCGGCTTTTACGGGCTGCCAGAGATATAACTACAAAAACCTTTAAATGACTTTTTCTCATGAACGGCTTGATGGATCTTCATAAGACTTGATCTTTAGTATCATTGTAAGGTCTTAATTAATTTAGGCCTCCTAAATTTATTCAAATTGGGGCACCAGGCCCTAGAGCTAAAAGTAGAAAAACCTTAAATGACTTCTTCTCATATGTACTGAAGTTTCAAGGTGAGTTATGAATATAAATGGATGGTTCCATCTTCAAATGTCCATTGTCCATCAGCCACAATTTTACTTAAACAACATTTTCTTTGCTGAAACTGTCTGTCCACTTAGCTAAGTTCAGTGAGTGTTGATCTAAAGATCGTGGGAACTTGAGTTTGAATCTGTTCTCTGTGAAAATTTGATAAAAGACATTGTGCCTGAAGTAATTTGTCCCCCACCTCTGATGCATGTGGAGAAGTTGGCAGTTACTTGTAGAAACCAGGTTATAGTACTGGTACAACATCCAGGAATAATATGGTTAGGTTAACGACATCGCAGCCCCCAGTTTCCTTAAAAAACGCAGAATGCTGAAATTGCTTATGAAGAAAACAAATGTTTTTAAGCTTCCACTATCATAACAGCCGCCTGTGTTAAGCTGCCTCTTGCCACAAGCAGCCAGTCAGATAACTCCCAAAATAAATGTTTGATTCTATGTTCAACTTGTCTGAAGCAGCCACCTGGTTATATCACCTTCTTAACTGGCTGTGTAATACAGGTTTGACTGTACATTGACATGGGCAAATAATGAAAGTGCTACAGGACAGAACAATGGGATGGAATGATTATCAGTAATAAAGAATAGCTTTTTGCCTATTGATCAGTTTTTCCCTGTGATGTGCTTATGTGTTTAAGCAATAATTGGCAGGTCTTGTAATGTCTCTAAGATCAGATTACAGTCATCTGAAACATATCTGGAGTATAATAATCATTGATACAGCTATATTAGTTCATCTAAGTGCATCCACTTTTAAGCTCCTGAAAATTCAGGTTCAGCTTAGTTAATTTATTAGGGTATTTTCAGTGTCAGTCATTAAAGCTTACCTCAGCCATGTTCAAGGTGAATAATTAGTTTTGATAAAATGTGAAATCATTAATGTTCGTGGGGGACTAATTTTTGTGGATTTCGTGGTTAAGTCAATCCATGAAATTTAATCCCATCGAACAAGTAAAATTCCCAATCATTTTGTGTTCAAAAGTTGAAATGCCACAAATTCATAACCACATGAAATTGCCATTTTGACCAAAACCACAAAATTTCATGCCCAAAAAATTAAATTATTTTACAGAAGGTGAATGTTGCTGCATCCTTCTACTGGCATCGGTCATCGGATCCTTCGTCAACATTTTTACTAAAACTGGAACTGTTGGCCAAACTTTTTATCAAACTAATATCTTGCATCAATATCTCTCATGTTTGCACAAATGCTTCTGGCCCATATACAGACCACCAGAGCCTAGATTGAAAAAAGATGTTTAGACAACTTCTTACGAACCACCAGATGGATCTACACCAATTTTATCTATAGCATCCTAATGTATGAACTTTTCTCAAGTCTGTTAAGGTTTTGAAGTATCCCTTCTGTAAATTTGCCACCATTTTCCACTGAAAAATCATTGGAAAACACTGGAGTATTGGAACAAGCCTCTTTGAGTAGAAACTGATTGAAAACATTGAAAAAATAGAGGTTGGAAAGGCCAGTCAAAATTTTCCACCATTTTACATTAAATGCCAGTATCAGTGGAGTATTGGAACGTTTTTCACTATTTGCCATTTAAGTTTTTCACTGTTTGCCACTGTCACATATCGATGTAAAAACTGCCATTGTTTTCCATTGAATGCCACTATCAGTGGAGTATTGGAATGTATTTCACCATTTGCCACTAAAATTTTCCACTATTTGCCACCATAACTGTTGTGGCAATCAGTGTAAAATATGCCACTGTTTTTCTCTAAATGCCACTATTTGCCATGGATATTTCTCCACCATTCTCCACTAACCAGCATGGAGAATGCCACTGTTTTCCACTATTTGCCATCAAGTCAAGAAGTGTATACCATCACTGCATGTGTTTGAAACATGATATGAAATAAATAAAGAAAGGAATATACATGTAATCATTAGAGCAGCTTATGTAATTTTTCCTTTTTAAACTGTCAGTTAATTCACATCATTTTCATGATATCATTAAAGCACTTAATTCAACATTAGACTTAAAAATTCTTGAAGTTAATAAAAAAATTGCTTAGATGAAAGAAACTTCTTTTGTTTTAAAGACAGAAGTTTACTAGAACTGTTAATTAAAAAGATATTACAAGAACATTCCTTACAATAAACACTGTTCAATGAGTTTTGTGCTGGAGTAAAGTACTTGTAGACATACTTACAAAAGTTTACACATCAATGGGGTTTCTCTGTGAGCACCATTCACTCTACAAAGTGTAAATCACTGAAGCCAAAAATGTCTCAATGCCTCATAATTTTATCTATGTGTGTTTTGGCATATGTCAGGTACTGCATATACACACCTCATACTTTATCTGAAAAGTAATTATGATAAAAGAATTTAAACCTTTTTATATTTACTATTGATTTAGTTTGTGTAGAAACTGACAAGAGATGAACCACTGAAGAATAAATGATCATTTGAAAAGATTGAGTCAGCATTTAATTTGATCAAGTTTACTCTGAAGCTTCCTGAATGTTATAAAACATGTTTAAATAGAAAATAAGTAAATAGATGTACTTACCCAGTGTCCATTTAAAAGTTATTTTAGCAACATAAACTGTTTAAATTCCAGCTGCATGTGTAAAGGAATATCTCCAACAAAGAAGTTCCTGTTTACTTTTAAACTTTTGATATTCTTGAGCAGCTTTCTATTTTGCTATCTGTTGTTGAAGGAATCTCCACTAGAATGTTTTAACAAATACTTAATCCACTAAAAAGAGAATATCTTTCATTGTCTATTTTTAAATATTTAAAAGGCCTTTGAAATAAAACAGGACTGTTGGGATTACTTTGTGTGTTTTGGCTCCACTACATATCATTATTTTCATTGGTTGAGAGTTCTATTTATAACACAGCAGCATTCCAGAGTTAACCCTTTATCTCTGCAGTGTGTATACACTGTATTTGTATACAATGTACAGGTATCAAGGTCATACTGTGAGAGAATAGCCCCTATAATAAATAGTGCCAGTCAACAAATAGATTCTCAGTAACTTGAGTAAGATACAATGATGAAACAATATTATCTATCTGTAAGTTTGATATTTATTTCAATTGAGGATTGTTACACAGTAGAAACAGCAAATTTAAACAATAAACTACATGTATGCTTAAGAGTGACTCAAACAACAGTTCACCTTCATTATAATTATAAGCAAAAACTATGATTAGGCCAGAAAGAATTTTGTTTCCGGTAAAATGGAAAAAATTAGGGTAGGTAGGTCGGAATTTTTTTTGGGGGAATTTAAGGGAGACTTTTCGGAAAATAAATGAATGCAAATTGGGGGGTTATACCTTAAGAGCATCAGTAAGTTGATTTCTAACATCACTGATCATGTTTAAAGCGTGAAAAGTGCAGTTTTGCAACTTTTTGTCAAAAAGTTGAAGAAATAAGGCCATAAAAATATTTAGGGTCAGGCCAAAAATTTAGGGTAGGTCGGGATACCGGAAACAAACAATTCTTTTACGCCTTATGATTAAAATAATTATGTTTTGCAAGAGGAGCTCAATATGACAAGTCTTTACTTAAATTTAATGTTTCAGCTTTATCACTACACAAATGATTTCAACACAGAAATTACCAGTCTCAGAAGTAGAGAAAAATTCTAAGTGTTTTCCACTGGTTTACACTCATACAAATGACAAAGTTCAATTTTCCACTGATTTCCACTACAGTTCTGTGGCTGGCATTTGGTGGAACTTGTGTTGTAATTTGGTGGTAAACAGTGGCAATGTAAGGAAAAGCCAACAGTTTCCCATCAAATGCCAGTATTGTCCATCATATTTGCCATCTGATGTCACTGAATGCCATACAATGCCATGAAAAATAATGGAAAATGATGGACATTTGTGGCATATTTACAGAAGGGATATCACAAAACAACAGAAATTATTAGTAAACAAACAACATCTTGACAAACAACACTAGTTTTACTGTTCTGTCCCATAGAATTGGATACCGTATTTTGGTGCATATAGGTCGCACTTTTTCTACCCATTTTGCTGCCTGAAAAAGTTCCTGTGACCTTTACGACAGAACATTGCCAGCAGAGTTTTTTTTTGGGTCAATATTCTGACCGTAGCTCTCGCAAAATTACGTGCATCTGCTACGAACGAACAAAATGGATAAAAAATATCAATATCGGCGGCTTTTCAACCAATAGCGGTTACTTTCAATAAAATATATCGTAAATAACCCATACAGACTATTAAAATTACGAATGACTTTAATTCAAAGATGTTTTTGCAGTCTGAATTACGTTTGTTTCTACTTTCGTTTTACTGTTGACATGCACTCCGAGTTGGATAAAATCCGGACAGTTCCGTCCTCCATTCCAAACATTGTTTATATTATTTTTTAGCATATTAAAAAACTTGAAAGATAATTTTTTACTTTTGATTTTTAAATAAAAGAAAAAACCCAAAAAGAGATAATTTGTTAATCTTTTTACTCAGAATCAGAAGAACGAGGTTAATTACATGACATGGAAAGGTATTATAATTGCTGTGCAAACAATTCACACTTAAACTTGCATAATTACAGAATGTAAACGCAAACCGTCTGCTGCCAATTAGTGTCAATAAGCCGCTTTTCTTTGATGTAGTCTGTTACCGATACTACTGTTGGTACGAAACAGTTGGGATTGAAAATAACACTGTTCGATTTCCACCAATCAAATTCTGATAATAATTCAGTCCGCGGCATCAATATGGCCGCCGCCATAACTTTTTTGCCGGTAAATATTAAATATTGCTGGGGGGAAATCCAAAATTTAACTGCGACTAATACGCTAGAACTTAAATTTTCCGACCATTTTCAGAGCAAAAATTAGATGCAGACTATACATTACCGCGACCTATACACACCAAAATACGGTACTTAAAATATTCTAAAGGAGTTGTACCCCTTTAAAAAAAAGAATGCCATTTGTAAAGAAATAAATGTAAACGATTGTCAAAAATGATGATTTACCTAGTTATGTCAAGTTTAAACACTGGTACATTGTTGCAAATGCATCAAAACAAAATTAAAACATGTAACAGTATTTTAAAAATGGTGAGTTTTTAAAGGGGCTGAACTGTCTAGAAGTGTGGCCTCTTCATGCACTCCCTTTCCGGAATTCAATACCTATAAAAAAATTATGAGTAAATTGATAATTGTTTTGTAGAATAATATACATGTTTTACATGCTGTTTAATTTTCATGTAAAACAGTGCTTTCTTTCTATGATTTGGTGATGTTCAAACTTCTTTCTGTGAAACATGGACCTAACTCTTAAAATAGTTTCAGGGGTTGCCAGAGCTTAAAATAGAAAAACTTTTTAAAAACTTCTGAACCACTTAATGGACCTTCACCAAACTTACTTGTGTAATATGTGTATTGTCCTCCCTCAAATTGTTAAAATGGTTCTGCTTGGCCAGTTTTAGGCCCCCAGAGCTAAAAAGAAAAGAACCATTACATAAATTCGTCTTATGAAATGCTTGATGGATTATCACCAAACATAACAGTAACTTGACCTCTCACATTTTGTTCAAATGGTTCAGCTTCGCCCCTTATACAGTCTGTCAGAGATAGAAATGGAAAAACATGTAAACAACTTCTTCTCATCTTGATGGATTATTACAAAACTCAGTCAGTTGCATCCTTCTGTTGACTTATCTCTGGTTTACTTGGATCATTCTACTTCAAGACCTCTTTTAGACAAAAAAAAAATTTGGAAATTTGGTGGATCATCCCCAAATGATTGCAGTGTCAAATATGTTCGTTTATAGAGTCTGATTAACACCAGTGTAGAAGCAGACTTCAATCTTAGTAGAATAGCAGAACACTATGGAACTATATCATCAATATTGCGCAATACAATGATATGGTGGGAGAGCTTCCTATAAAAACGATGAGAATTATTGGAAATTACCTTTGAAACATGCCTTGCTTTGAAGTTAACAGAAAATTCACTGTAAATGTAATCAAGTATTGTGGTTGTTATTCAGTTTATGGATTTTGAAAATTTTAAAATGTTATAATGGATTTAATTTATTGTAAGGATCTACAATGTGATGGAATTTCCTGCTGAAATGTGTTTCGTTTATCTATTGAATGTGAGTGATGAAAAAATATGTAATGTTTTCATCTAATCATGCTCAGGTAAAAGATTGTTTTAGATTTAGGCCAGATCTGCTGCTAGTGCTGGTAAAAATGAATTTTGGCATGTGAAAGAATCAACCTCTTTATCTGAAATATAATATATTACTGAGTTAACAGAGCTCTAGGAACCATATTTTCTGTTTGATCTTCATAAAACTTTGTCAGAATGTTGTCTTTGTTGAATCTAGGATAAGTTTAAAACTGGGTTGCCTGATGTCAAAAAATAGGCCACTAGGTTAAATCATAGAAAGACCTTGTTAACAGGCTAGAGGTCACACTTTATGCTTGATCATCATAAATCTTTGTCAGAATATTTGTGAAATTCAAAACTGGATTATTTAAGTCAAAAACTAGGTCACATGACCAAATCATAGACAAACTTTGTTAGCACTGAAAATGCCACATTTTCTACTTATTCTGTATGAGACAATGCTGGAATGTTTGTCTGTTTAAAATCAAGGATAAATTTGTAACTGGGTCAATAAATGGAGGAAAAACTAGGTCAAATCATAGAAAAAAAACTTCTGTTACATTGTAGCTGCCACTTTTTCAATTTGATGGTCATAAATCTTTGGCAGAATGTTCGTCTGTTTTGAATGTAGGTCATGTTCATAAGTGGGGTACCTGAGGCCAAAAACTATGTCACTAGTTCAAACTTGATCAATGATCTATTTGATTTAAAATGAATAGAATAAACTAAATACTGTGGTATTTAGGGTAAGAACCTAAGGTAAAGTTAGTGATACAGAGCCGTCAAGATCCTCTTGTTAATGATGTGTGTATTATCTTTACCAGCTTGCATTTTGCTTTTAATAATAATGGCTGTACAGTGACATTATAAGTCCTATATATGGACACACATCTAGTTTTCAAGTAAGAGATTTTATAAAATTATGGTATGTTCCTTTTAGGTGATAGGTAGGCACATGGGAATTGTCAGATAATGTTTATTTGATGGCCTGAAAATGTTTGTTGTGCAGTTATTCATTGCTGAAATGAGTTTGACAATTGTTTTTGACACATCCAAAGTTAACTAGCTAAAGCAATTCAAAGAAGAAAAGTACAAAGAGTTTTTTTCGATTTCAGACCTCTTAATTTCATTTTAGTTTAAGGTTTCTGTCCTTAATTTGGTTTTTGTTCACTTTCAGTCCCCTTAATTTGATTTTGTAGATACTTCTGTTCATTTTCACTGTTTCTAGCATCCTGGTATGGACCTGTCGCAGGTTTATTTAAATGGTTCCATTTTAGGGGCAGCCAGATCTAAATATTTGAAAGCACTCTTAAACAACTGCTTCTCATGAACCACTGAAAAGATCTTCATCAAATTTTTTCTGTTATATCCTTGTATGGTCCTCTCTAAATTTTGTTCTAATGGTTTTGCCAGCTCCTCGGGTGAGCAACTTAGGCCCATTAGGGAAGGTATCTTGTCTCAAGTCTACTTATTTTGTACTCAATTACAGTGATATTTTTTTCTCTCAGTGATAAAAAAATCTTTGATTATTTTTACTGTGAAATTTGATACTGAAAAATAACAAATGAAATAAAAATTGGTATTAAACCCAGACTGAGGCTTTAAAAAACATTGACTGTACTTTATATATTCATATGTGTAAGTCTGAACCTCTTAATTTTTGCAAATACCAGACTTTCACAAAGTACAAGACTGAGATGTCAAGTGAGTTAGTTGCTTTAAAGATGGATTACTTAATTCCCTGTAATAAATAAGTACATTGTTTTCAAAACGTGGACAGTTTCTTATGATTTCAATATAGTTTAGAATTTTTTTGTGTGCAGTTGTTAGTTATTGAACTGTTCCAACAATCTGGACAACAGCAGGTTTTAAAGCAATGTTCATTTATTTCCAATCTATCCTCATGTTTACACAATCAAACTTGGTAAAGGGAGGTAATAGTTCCTATATTCATATTATTGCCAAGGTACAGTATGTTTAGTATGCCAAACTCCATCTTGGCTAAGCAACCAGGATAGAAAAAGAACCTCCAGTGAAAACCTAACTTGTTTAATATGCTCTCAGTGATCACAAATAACTGTAAATGATCATTTTGTTAAACTTTCAAATAATCAAAATATGATCAATCACCTTTAAAGGGAGGTAATCTGAACTGTATAATAATCTTTTATTATGTTTAGCATGAGATACTGAAAATTTTTTGAAAACACCTTTTACTATAACCAGAGCAATGTGACCATTAAAATTTCTAGCCATGTATAGGGTGGCGTATTTTCTTTCACATTTATGTGGAAGGCATATAGCATTGGTGCTGCTGGTACGTCCATCCGTAGGTTGGAATATATTGTGTGTCCAACTCCTCCCACACTATAAGCCTGATTTACTTAAATACCTCACATATGAACAAGTCTGATGTTTCTGTTTTTTTTTAGCTTACCTGAGCACAAAGTGCTCAAGGTGAGGTATTGTGACCGGGCATTGTCTGGCGGCGGTCGTGCGTCATGTTGCGTCTGTCAACATTTGTCTAGAGGCCACAGTTATGACCCAATATTTATGAAACTTAGTCATAATGTTTGTCTTGATGATCTCTAGGTCAAGTTTGAAATCGGGTCATGTGGGGTCAAAAACAAGGTCAGTAGGCCAGAAAAGCTTGCGAACACTCCAGAGGCCACAGTTGTGACTCAGTCTTTATGAAACTTGGTCAGAATGTTTGTCTCTTGATCTCTTGGTCAAGTTCGAAACTGGGACATGTAGGGTCAAAACTAGGTCAGCAGGCTAGATCAAAGGAAAATCTTGTTAATACTCTAGAGACCACAGTTTAAGTTTGGAACTCATGAGAATTTAGTCAGAATGGTTTTCTTAATGATTTCTAGGTCAAGTTTGAATCTAGGTCATGTGGGGTCAAAAACTAGGTTCACCTGGTCAAATCAAAGGAAAAGTTTGTGAACACACTAGAGGCCACAGTTGTGACCTAATCTTTATGAAACTTGGTCAGAATGTTTGTCTTGATGATCTCTAGGCCAAGTTCGAATCAGGTTTATGTGGGGTCAAAAACTAGGTCACCGGATCAAACCAAAAGAAAAGCTTGTGAACACTCTAGAGGCCACAGTTTAAATTTGAAACTCATGAGAATTGGTCAGAATGTTTGTCATGATGATCCCTAGGTCATGTTTGTAGGGTTAAAAACTAAGGCAGTAGGCCAGATCAAAGGAAAAGCTTGTGAACATCGTAGAGGCCACAGTGTTGTGACCCTATCTTTAAGAAACTTAGTCAGAATGTTTGTCTTGATGATCTCAAGGTCAAGTTCGAAACTGAGTCATGTGGGGTCAAAAACTAGGTCAGTAGGCCAGATCAACTCTGATGAGCGATAATAAGGCCATCATGGACTTCTTCTTTTGTAGAATTATGGCCCTTTCTAAATTTCACAAAATAGGCCATAGTGAAGAAATTTGGTGCGTTCAACTCCTCATACTCTTTTTGAAGGATTCCTTAATTCTTGATTCAAAGTTGCTCAGAAACTGGGTCATGTGGGGTCAGAAACCAGGTCAGTAGGCTAAATCAAAGGAATATCTTGTGAACACTCTAGAGACCACAATGTAAGTTTGAAACTCATGAGACTTAGTCAGAATGTTTGCCTGATGATTTCTAAGTCAAATTTGAATCTGAGTCATATGGGGTCAAAAGCTAGGTCACCCAGTCAAATCAAAGGAGAAGCTTGTGAACAGTTGTGACCCATTCTTAATGAAACTTGGTCAGAATGTTTGTCTTGGTGATCTCAAGGTATTGGTAAATTTTGAAACTGGGCATGTCGGGTCAAAACTTAGGTCAGTAGTCCAGCTTAAAGGAAAATCTTGTTGACACGCTAGAGACCACAATTTAAGTTTAAAACTCATGGGAATTGGTCACAAAATAGGCCATAGTGAAAAAGTTTGGTGCATTCAACTCCTCATACACTTTTTGAAGGAATTGATTCAAAGTTGCTCAGATGCACACCCTTTTCAGAATAGAATGTGCTTCACACATTTAGTTAAACATCCTTCATGTGGAAATGGTTGGTACTAAAAACTTTGCTATTTAGAGGCTGGCGCAGTATATTGGGGCATCCGTGTCCAATGGACACAATTCTAGTTTTTAGCCCACCTGAGCACGAAGTGCTCAAGGTGAGCTTTTGTGATCGCCCTGTGTCCGTCGTCCGTCCGTTGTCAACAATTTGACTGTAAACACTCTAGAGATCACAATTTTTGCCTAATCTTAATGAAACTTGGTCAGAATGTTACCCTCAATAAAATCTTGGACGAATTCGATATTGGGTCATCTGGGATCAAGAACTAGGTCACCAGGTCAGATCAAAGGAAAAGCTTGTTAACACTCTAAGAGGTCACAATTTTGGCCCAATCTTAATGAAACTTGGTCAGAATGTTACCCTCAATAAAATCTTGGATGACGTGATATTGGGTCATCTAGGGTCAAAAACTAGGTCACCAGGTCAAATCAAAGGAAAAGTTTTTTAACACTAGAGGTTACAATTTTGGCCCAATCTTAATGAAACTATGTCAGAATGTTACCCTCAGTAAAATCTTGGATGAGTTCGATATTGGGTCATCTGGGGTCAAAAACTAGGTCACCAGGTTAAATCAAAGGAAAAGCTTGTTAACACTCTAGAGGTCACAATTTTGGCCCAATCTTAATGAAACTTGGTCAGAATGTTACCCTCAATAAAATCTTGGGCAAATTTGATGCTGGGTCATCTGGGATCAAAAACTAGGTCACCAGGTCAGATCAAAGGAAAAGCTTGTTAACACTCTAGAGGTCACATTTATGACTATATCTTCATGAAACTTAGTCAGAATGTTAATCTTAATGATCGCAAGGTCCAGTTTGAATCTGGGTCATGTAGGATCATAAACTAGGACAGCAGGTCAAATCAAAGGAAAAGCTAGTTAACACTGTAGATGCCACATTTATGACCGTATCTTATTGAAACTTGGTCAGAATGTTAATCTTGATGATCAATAGGTCGAGTTCAAATCTGGGTCAGGTGGGATCAAAAACTAGGTCACTAGGTCAAATCAAAGGAAAAGCTTGTTAACACTCTAGAGGCCACATTTATGATTTTATCTTTATGAAACTTAGTCAGAATGTTAATCTTGATGATCTTTAGGTCAAGTTCGAATCTGGGTCATGTTTGTTCAAAAACTAGGTCACCGGGTAAAATCAAAGGAAAAGCTAGTTAACACTGTAGAGGCCACATTTATGACCATATCTTAATGAAACTTTGTTAGAATGTTAATCTTGATGATCTATAGGTCAAGTTCAGATCTGGGTCAGGTGGGGTCAAAAACTAGGTCACTAGGTCAAATCAAAGGAAAAGCTTGTTAACACTCTAGAGGCCACATTTATGGCTGTATATTCATGAAACTTAGAATGTTAATCTTGATGATCTTTAGGTGATGTTCGAATCTGGGTCATGTTGGGTCAAAAACTAGGTCACTAAGTCAAATCAAAGGAAAAGCTAGTTAACACTTTAGAGGCCACATTTATGACCATATCTTAATGAAACTTGGTCTGAATGTTAATCTTGATGATCTTTAGGTCCATAGGTCAGGTGAGCGATACAGGGCCTTCATGGCCCTCTTGTTTAATAAATTGAAGTTGGATATCAAATGAAAGCATTGAAAGGTTAATTGCATTTTTATATTAGAGCAGTGTTTAACTTTAGTTTATCTGAAACATTATGTTTTGGATTGTACCTAAAATATCTTTCCGTTACTTGATCAAAAGAGTGATTTCAACCATTTATGTTATTGTTGGCAAGGGTGATAGTTCATTGGTATGAGTGAAACTATTTGCTCTAATTGTTCAGAACTACATGCATTTGCAAATTTTTCACTTCCTTATAGTCTGTTGCCCTGTCTGGCTGATATTCTGGTTAGTTGCCCTATACAGTATTCTTCCCCTGTCTGGCTGGTCTTCTGGTTGGTTGCCCTATACAGTATTCTTCCCCTGTCTGGCTGGTATTCTTGTTGGTTGCCGTATACAGTATTCTTCCCCTGTCTGGCTGGTATTCTGGTTGGTTGCCGTATACAGTATTCTTCCCGTCTGGCTGGTATTCTGGTTGGTTGCCCTATACAGTATTCTTCCCCAGTCTGGCTGGTATTCTGGTTGGTTGTCCTATACAGTATTCTTCCCCTGTCTGGACAGCTCAGTAGGAGGAGTTCAAAAATACAATTTGGTCCCTGGATGAGTCATTAATTTTGTCTTAGGTGATTTGGCAATAGACAGTGTGTCTTAAATAGTATTTGCCACCCACCCAATCCCCCTCCCCTTATCCCCAGTGTCCACTACTTCATATGGAGAAAAACCTTATAAGTTATAAGCCAGCAAGTATTTAGAGGACCAGACACAATGGACTGACAGCTGTTACAGAACTGAAAAATATGCAAAAATTGGTATAAAAATTTAACAGCAGACTTTCTATGATTTAATTGAGTTCAGCCAAGGTCAAGGTTAGAGTGTTATGCTATAGCTAGACATATATTGAATTATTTAGAAAATTGTTAGATGTTTTCAGACAATATTCTGTGAGATATAATTTTCAGTAAAAAATGCTGTAAGAATCAGAATGTTACTAGGCAACAGTTGCATATTGGAAGTCTTCAGGAACTGAGTCAGCTGAATGAAAGGACTCACGGACAAGCAGGCCCGGATCCAGAAATTTTTGACTTGGGGGCACCAGAGTGGAATGAAGACATCACCACTGAGGCACATAGTGAGGTATTGGAGGTGGTGCCTTGCCCATGTTAGGAGGGTGTCAGGGTGGTCTTCCCCTGGATTTTTTTTTTTTAAATACGGGTATGAAATGGTGTCCTCTGGTGCATCTATTGGTGGGTGTACTCCCCTCATATTAGTTAGGTCAGGAAATGTTTGAAATACAGGCATGAAATGGTGGCCTCTGGAGCATTTCTGGGTCTAAATTTTGAGAAAAAAATATTCCACTTTGCCAAGATAGTAGGGTGCATCTTTGATGAGTATAGGTCACTTCTCAGCCAATGTGTGTGTGTGTGGGGGGGGGGGGCATAGGCCCCCTAGGCACGGCCTTGGAGCCAGGCCTGACAAGAACACTGATATGTAATAATATGGCCGTAACTATGCACTTGAATTTATTATGTCTCCCACCACACAGTGGTGTGGGAGACATATTGATTTACTCCAGTCTCTGTGTGTGTGTGTCTGTCTGTCTGTCCCAAAGCTTGTCCGCACTCTAAGTCGAACATTTCTCATCCGATCTTCACCAAACTTCAACAAAATGTGTCTGCCAATAAGTGTGCGGCCAAATTCGATAACTAGCCTAGGCACTTTGGAATTATGGCCCTTGGATTACCAAAAACACTCAGATTTCTTGCGCAGTTTTGCCCCCAAACCGGCGCCTATACTACTAGTAGTATAGGCGTACTTTTGGTGTCAAGAAAGCGCATGCACATGTGGATTAAGTAAACAGTATATAAAGACTGACTTACTATTTAGATGATAAGGCAGTTGTGGGAGACATGCGCTTTTCTCAAAAGCATCTCTTGTTATCCCCCGACGAAAGTCGGAGGGATATAGTTTTGGCGTTGTCCGTCCGTCCGTCCGTCCTTCCGTCCGTCTTTCCGTCCGTCCGTCCGTCCTTCCGTCTTTCCGTCCGTCCGTCCGTCCGTCCGTCCGGAGCCATATCTAGGAAATGGTTGGGAATATTTATTTTAAACTTCATATACATGTTCACCACAATGAGTTCTTGCGGCCCGTCAAGTTTCAGTCAGATTGCCCAAGTAACACCAGAGTTATGGCCCTTAGAAGTTTCTAGTGTTAACTATATAGGGTACTATAAATATGGCAATTTCTGCATCATAACTTTTGATATATTTGACCTAGAACTATGAAACTTAAACAGAATTTAGATCACCATAATGTGGTTGTGCACACACAATTTCATATGGATTTCTTTTGTAACTGCAGAGTTATTGCCCTTTAATTGTCTAAAAATCCATATATTTGTACATAACAAACTTGCCATTTGGCAGAATTTCATTAAATTTCTTTCATTCTTTTCTGTGAACATTTATTATAAACATGTGAAGTTGCGCACCCACACCAGGTCGCCCACTTGCCTTGGTCACCCGGGGTGACCCCGGGGTCAAAATTGACCCGCCCCAGGGGTCACTTGATTTTACATAGAAAAATCTTTAAAAATCTTCTTCTCAAAAACCAGAATCCCTAGAGCTTAGATATTTGACTTGTAGCATTGCCTAGTGGACCTCTACAATAGTTTTTCAAATCATGACCCTGGGGTCAAAATTGACCCCGCCCCATGGGTCACTTGATTTTACATAGGAAAATCTTCAAAAATTTTCTAAAAATAAACCAGAAGGCCTAGAGCTTAGATATTTCACATGTAGCATTACCTAGTAGACCTCTACAAAATTTGTTCAAATCATGACCCCAGGGTCAAAATTGACCCTGCCCCAGGGGTCACTTGATTTTACATAGGAAAATCTTCAAAAATTTTCTAAAAATAAAACAGAAGGCCTAGAGCTTAGATATTTCACATGTAGCATTGCCTAGTGGACCTCTACAAAATGTGTTCAAATCATGACCCCCGGGGTCAAAATTGACCCCGCTTCAGGGGTCACTTGATTTTACATAGGAAAATCTTCAAAAAATTTCTAAAAATAAACCAGAAGGCCTAGATATTAGGTATTTGACCTGTAGCATTGCCTAATAGACTTCTACAAAATTTGTTCAAATCATGACCCCCAGGGTCAAAATGACCCCGCCCCATGGGGTTACTTCATTGTACATAGAAAAATCTTCAAAATTTTCTAAAAATAAACCAGAAGGCCTAGAGCTTAGATATTTCACATGTAGCATTGCCTGGTGGACCTCTACAAAATTGGTTCAAATCATGACCCCTGGGGTCAAAATTGACCCCGCCCCAGGGGTCACTTGATTTTACTGAGGAAAATCATTAAAAAATTTCTTAAAATAAACCAGAAGGCCTAGAGCTTAGGTATTTCACATGTAGCATTGCCTAGTGGACCTCTACAAAATTTGTTCAAATCATGACCCCTGGGTCAAAATTGACCCCGCTCCAGGGGTCACTTGATTTTACATAGGAAAATCTTCAAAAAATTTCTAAAAATAAACTAGAAGGCCTAGATCTTAGATATTTGACTTGTAGCATTGCCTAGTAGACTTCTACAAAATTTGTTCAAATCATGACCCCCGGGGTCAAATTGGCCCGCCCTATGGGGTTACTTGATTGTACATAGAAAAATCTTCAAAATTTTCTAAAAATAAACCAGAAGGCCTACAGCTTAGATATTTGATATGTAACATTTCCTAGTAGACTTCTACAAACTTTTTTCAAATCATGACCCCAGGGGTAAAATTAGCCCCGCCCCAGGGGTTGCTTGATTGTACATCGGAAAATCTTCAAAATTTTCTAAAAATAAACCAGAAGGCCTAGAGCTTAGATATTTGACATGTAGCATTGCCTAGTGGACCTCTACAAAATTGGTTCAAATCTTGACCAACCCAGGGTCAAATTGACCCAGCCCCAGGGGTTACTTGATTGTACATAGGGAAATCTTCATAAATTTGCTAAAAATTAACCAGAAGGCCTAGATCTTAGATATTTGATATGTAACATTTCCTAGTAGACTTCTACAAACTTTGTTCAAATCTTGACCCCCGGGGTAAAATTGGCCCCGCCCCAGGGGTTACTTGATTGTACATCGGAAAATCTTCCAAAAAATTTCTAAAAATCATCAGTTTGACATTAGAAACATGTAGCTCATATTACTCTGGTGAGCAATCCAGGGTCATCATGACCCTCTTGTTTTTCATTTTTAATTTTCCATCAAGATTTATAATCAACGTGTGAAATTTTGTTTCCTCTCCCATTCCCCCGCACCCCCACACCCTTAAAAAATAAATATATATACATATATATATATTTCCATTCTTTTTTTTTTTTTTTTTTTTTTTAAATGTTCAAACCTTCAACATGTTAAGTTGTGACTGCACAAGCCTTGCCCTCAGTCATGTTCAAGATATCTTACCATAGTTCTCATAAGGATATCTGTTTTTTTAAGTTCAAATGTACATGTTAAACAACAACACCTGGTGCCAAACCACTCAAAGACAATATTTCGTTCCAGTTAAACTTCAAGCTCATATTTCAGTTAACTGCATTTAATTTTAAAAGCTAAGCTTATTACAGTAAGCATATCCCATTCAAAATAAATTCTTTAGTCAGGATCAAAGTATCATACATTTATTATGTACTCTTTAATTAAACATTTGTTTTCTGTTAAATTGATTTTGACTAATGAAATTATTTGCTTCTTATAACATCCTTAACTTTTTCCTGGATATATTTTTTTGCCATTCCTCACCACAAACCCTTTCGGCGGGGGATACCAATTCATCGAATTTGCTTGTTTAACATAGAAATAAGCTGTGCCCGTCTAAAAGGAATTTTGATGTTATTTGGATCAGTAATCTGAAGGTCAAGGTCACCATTGAGGTCAAGGGTATAAATGATGTTTTCAGATTCATCACTAACATATCCATCAATTATAACTTCGTGGAATAATAAGTGACATAATAGTTACTCTGTTACATTCTCGTTTTCTCATATTTTGTTGATATTTTTTCTTACTGCTGTTTTATCTTTTGGGAATGGAATGATCTCATTCTATGCACAGTAAACTCCAGTTGTTATTAACTTATGGAGATTATCATATCGTAGTTTCTGATAGCAGAATATAGCTATGAAATTGCTGTAACCAGAGTAATAGAAAATCTGGTCATTCAGGGTTATTCCTTGTAACCAGAAATTCATTATAGCTGTGTTTATAGAAGGTTGAACTTATTGTACTTTTTTTAAGACAAATGTATGACAACAAAGATAAATGTGAGACAACCATTTATTGTATTTTTCTGAGTTTTCCTCCTAAACTAATTGTACAGTTTCTCTAAGGAGGCAATTCACACTGTTATTAGGTGTATGAAATGACACTGCGGAGTTGTCTATTGGCAATAAAGAGTGACATCTCCTATTAAAAGGGATGTTTTCAGCAACCAGGCTAAGATACAAGAAACTCATTAAAAAGGGTTATTTGACTTTGGAGGTAATAAAGACTTCTGTAAATGGAATCGGAAATGTGTGGGAGCTAATGTTACTCCAGAGGAACAATCAGAAATATTGTCAGACATTACAGATGTATGAAGATATAGTGAGCTGTCTGTACTATTGTAGTTATAAAGCTTCTGGTAGAACAGAAAGATCTATGGTCAGAAATATTGTCAGACATTACAGATATTACGAGATATAGTGAGACGTCTGTACTATTGTAGTTGTGAAGCTTCTGATAGAACAGAAAGATCTATGGTCAGAAATATTGTCAGACATTACAGATATAACAAGATATAGTGTGACGTCTATACTATTGTAGCTGTGAAGCTTCTAGTAGAACAGAAAGATCTTTGGTCAGAAATATTGTCAGACATTACAGATATTACGAGATATAGTGAGACGTCTGTACTATTGTAGTTATAAAGCTTCTGGTAGAACAGATAGATCTGTGGTCAGAAATATTGTCAGACATTACAGATATTACGAGATATAGTGAGACGTCTGTACTATTGTAGCTGTGAAGCTTCTGGTAGAACAGAAAGATCTATGGTCAGAAATATTGTCAGACATTACAGATATAACAAGATATAGTGAGACGTCTGTACTATTGTAGTTGTGAAGCTTCTAGTAGAACAGAAAGATCTTTGGTCAGAAATATTGTCAGACATTGCAGATATTACGAGATATAGTGAGACGTCTGTACTAGTGAGACGTCTGTACTATTGTAGTTGTGAAGCTTCTAATAGAACAGAGAGATCTTTGGTCAGAAATATTGTCAGACATTACAGATATTACGAGATATAGTGAGACGTCTATACTATTGTAGTTGTGAAGCTTCTGATAGAACAGAGAGATCTTTGGTCAGAAATATTGTCAGACATTACAGATATTACGAGATATATTGAGACGTCTGTACTATTGTAGTTGTGAAGCTTCTAATAGAACAGAGAGATCTTTGGTCAGAAATATTGTCAGACATTACAGATATTACGAGATATAGTGAGACGTCTGTACTATTGTAGTTGTGAAGCTTCTGATAGAACAGAAAGATCTATGGTCAGAAAAATTGTCAAACATTACAGATATTACAAGATATAGTGAGACGTCTTTACTATTGTAGCTGTGAAGCTTCTGGTAGAAGAGAAATATTGTCAGACATTACAGATGTTACGAGATATTATGAGTGAGACGTCTGTACTATTATAGTTGTGTAATTTCTGGTAGAAGAGAGAGATCTATGGTCAGAAATATAGTCGTACATTACAGATGTTAAGAGATATAGTATCTAAGGTCTGTACAATTGACTTTATAACTGTCCTTCAAGTCCAAGATTATTCTTTTTGATTCTGAACAACAAGAAAATTGTCCTATTGCCAGAAATATTGCCAGCTATGAAAGGTTTTAGTAGTTACAGTGCTATGTCTATAACATCACTAGAAATAATACAGATGTTTAAAGATACAGTGGTAGACCACTGAATGAAGACCATGGTCGACCAAGGTGTTTGATGACTGTCAAAAACCATGGTGCCATTTAACTATGGTTTTCCATGGTTGTATGACTATGAACTACCATAGAAGTCCATGGTAGTCCATGTCATCTGACCATCATTTTTGCCTGGGAAGTGCCTTTGGATGAGCCTGCTTTTTTAAGCCCCAACACATTTATGTGGGGAACATATAGCATTGCTGTTGTCCGTACGTCCCGATATCTTGTGTGTCCAACTCCTCCTGATACTATTAATCTGATTTGTTTCAAGCTTTCACAGATGAACAAGCTTGATGTGCAGATGACCTTAAAGGAAGGAATTATGTCTCCCCCCCTCTGGGGGAGACATATTGTTTTTGCCCTGTCCGTCCGTCCGCCCGTCCGTTCATCCGTCTGTTCATCACACTTCATTTCCGAATAATAACTGGAGAACCATTTGACATAGAACCTTCAAACTTCATAGGGTTGTAGGGCAGCTGGAGTAGACGACCCCTATTGTTTTTGGGGTCACTCCGTCAAAGGTCAAGGTCACAGGGGCCTGAACATTGAAAACCATTTCTGATCAATAACTAGAGAACCACTTGACCAAGAATGTTGAAACTTCATAAGATGATTGATCATGAAGAGTAGATGACCCCTATTGTTTTTGGGATCACTCCCTCAAAGGTCAAGGTCACAGGGGCCTGAACATTGAAAACCATTTCCAATCAATAACTAGAGAACAACTTGACCCAGAATGTTGAAACTTCATAGGATGATTGTACATGAAAAGTAGATGACCCCTATCGATTTTGGGGTCACTCCGTTAAAGCTCAAGGTCACAGGGGCCTGAACAATGAAAACCATTTCCGGTCAGTAACTTGAGAACCACTTGACCCAGAATGTTGAAACTTAATAGGATGATTGGTCATGCAGAGTAGATGACCCCTAACGATTTTGGGGTCACTCTGTTAAAAGTCAAGGTCACAGGGGCCTGAACATGGAAAACCATTTCCAATCAATAACTTGAGAACCTCTCGACCCAGAATGTTGAAACTTCATAGAATGATTGTTCATGACCCCTATTGTTTTTGGGGTCACTCCATTAAAGGTCAAGGTCACAGGGGCCTGAACATTGATAACCAGTTCCGATCAATAACTTGAGAACCACTTGACCCAGAATGTTGAAACTTCATAGGATGATTGAACATGCAGAGTAGATGACCCCTATTGATTTTGGGGTCAGTCTATTGAAGGTCAAGGTCACAGTGGCCTGTTCATGTAAAATCATTTTTTGGAAATAACTTGAGAACCACTTGACCTAGAATGTTGAAACTTAATAGGATGATTGGACATGCAGAGTAGATGACCCCTATTTATTTTGCGTTCACTTGATCAAAGGTCAGGGTCACAGGAGCCTGAACAGTGACTTGAGAACCACTAGGCCAAGAGTGTTGAAATTTAGCTGGATGACTGGACATGCCAAGTAGATGATCCCTATTGCAGCCAACCATCAGTGTCTCTTTGACTTTCGCTCCTGACCCCTATTGACTTCATGCCTATAGGACTTTGCATTGGGGGAGACATGCGCTGTTTTACAAAAGCATTTTCTAGTTGTTTCTGTGACTAGTTCTACTGCAGTTATGGCCCTTTGATAGTTTTGCTGTATAGAATATAGAGAAAAATCTTGTTTTTAGAGGATGGCACAGTACCTGGAGGCATCTATGTCCAATGGACACAATGCTGGTTTTTCTTACTTCGATATTTTTAGTATTTCCACTTTATTGTGTTTCTCAGTTTCTTTCTCAACCAGCCCCCACCCACTAGACACTCCACATTCAAAAATAACCTCCCTTTCATCTTTTGTATGTGGTGAGTGCCTTGCCTGCTAGCTAAAAGCAAAATCATTATGTTTTAACCCTTAGCCTGATAGCGGCAAGAGATTCTGCCTTTGCGACCAGTGCAGACCAAGATCAGCCTGCACATCCATGCAGTCTGATCATGGTCTGCACTATTCGCCATTCAGTCAGTATCTTTTTGGTAAGCACCCCTTTTAACAGTTAATGGTTACTGTCAAAATTGAAAGATGGACAAGTTCATTATAGAAATTTAGCAGGGTAAGAGTTAAACTTATAAACTGTTGTTCAATTAGCAGGACAGAAGAACATCAAAATTCAGACTGATGTTTTACCATTGTGATTCGGAAGGCATTTTTTATGTTATTAAAGACAGAGAAATAATAATTCTGTGGTGATAAATTGATTGGATGGCAATAAATGTGCCAATTCTAAGATAAAATCTAAATTGTAACTGGATTATTTCCAATAGATAAAATATGATTAAGATGCATTTAGTCATGTAATACCATAGACAGAGTTAATATTATACCACTGTGACAATCGAATGGGTTTTCCTGGAGATATATTCTGTCCTGAAAATTTAAGACTGTGGCTTTGATATACAGGAGGGAATTTTTGTAACTCAATATTATGGTGCTAAATTTAATAGTTTGATGTCTCTAAATGGAATTTTGTTTGACTTGGCATTGATTCGACTATAGGTTCAGGGTGAGTTATTAGTATGGATGGATGATCCTGCCTCAATTTTTTCTTAAATATTTTCTCCTCTGGTCAAAATTACATCAAACTTGGTCTGTAGCATCCTGGCAAGGTCCCCCCTCGATTTTTTTTTTTTCAAATGAGGGCACTTGGTTCCTTTTAGGGGCAGCTAGATTTAAAAATAGAAATACCTTAAAACGACTTCTTTTCATGAACCAATTGACAGATCTTCATCAAACGTAGTCTGTAGCATCAGTATAATCTCAGATTTATACAAATAGGGACACTTGCCCCTTGTATGGGCCGCTTGAGCTAAAATTACAAATACTGTTAAATGACTTCATCCCATATACAGCTTGATGGATCTTCATCAAACTTAGTCTGTAGCATTACTGTAAGGATCCTGTCTCAAATTTGTTCACTTGGGCTTTTTAAAGGACTGCTAGAGCTAAAAATAGAAATATATTTAAACAACATTTTTTATGAGCAGCTTGATGAATTTTCGTCAAACATGGTCTGTAGAATCATTATTAGGTCCTCTCTCAATTCTGTTCAGATGGGGACACTTGGCCCCTTTTAGGTGCCACTAGAGCTAAAAATAGAAATACCTTAAAACACCATCTTCTCATGAACCTGATGATGATTTGATTGATCTTCATCAGACTTGGTTTGTAACATCAATGTAAGGTCCTCTCTCAATTCTGTTCAGAAGGGGGCACTTGAACTTTTTTAGGGACTGCTAGAGCTAAAAATAGAAATATTTTTAAATACTTCTCATGAACTGTTTGATGGATCTTCATCAGGCTTGGTTTGTGCATTGTAAATTTGTAATGCACTCTCCCATTTTGTTCTTCAAATGGGATCATCATTTAATGGCTCCTTAAAGGGGCCATTATAGCTGAAAATAGATTTTTCTAAACAACTTCTCATGAACTGCTTGATGGATCTCCATCAGACTTGGTATGTAGAATCATTGTAAGGTCCTAACTAATATTTTTAAAAATAAAGAGCATTGACATTTATGCTTTTACATGCTAAACACAGATCTTACCATTCATGATTCATTGTGTCATATGTTTATTAAATGTCAAATAGTCAGGGTCAAGTAAGCAACTTAGGGCCACTATGGCCCTTTTGTCTAACTGAGGTTGAACAGAATACTGTTTTGTTTTGAATGCATTAAGTTACAGCAGTTTTTGATTCAACCCTACTGTCATGCCTTTATCTTTTATTAAGCTAAAAAACAGTTTTATTTAATTTTACAAGGTGGGGTGCTATAAGCTTCTAGAAACATTTATCATCAGAAAGATGAGACAAATCAATATTTCAAATGAATAACTTGCTATGTGACATTACTGACCCTGCAGTTACAAGAAAATAGAGAATCCAGAGAATCGGAAAAAATGGGTTATGCAAATCAATGTTAACCAAATACTCATAACAAATAAAGTTTTGAAAATCTACAAAAGCCTTTGCGGTAGACTAGCCACTAGACTGATAATAACTATATTTCTATATTTTTCCCTTTTTTGACAAATTCAATTTCATAGAGACAAAAGCCAGTCTATTTTAAAGATTTTCACACAGGACTGATGTTGAAATTATGATATTGGACATAGGATATAGACTGGCTCAGTTCACTACATTCAATCATAAAAATGTAAAAAGATATATCATAGTCTAGGAGCTAGTCTACCTTTGCGGGAAATGAAAGTGGCGATGACTGCCCTGATTGAAAAGGAGGAAAAATGGAAATAATGGCAGAATGATAATGACTTCTTTAAAATCTTGATCTGAAATACAAAAGGAGAAAAAGATTGGAATTTAACGATGAAATGGTATTTTGATCGTATAGCTAAACTGGATCATCCACATGCAAATGATTCAAGAAGAATTTTATGAATTACATCCCTTTTTGGAACATAATTTTCCTATAATATTCCTTTGAAACAAAAAGAGTGGTAGTAATCAAGCTGCATTTTAATGTTGAGCCCACTTGCGGTGAGCTCGACTTAGTTGTCACTTTTGGCGGGTCGGTGTATGTGCGTGTGTCCATGCGTGCTTCCGTCCGATTTTGTCCGGACCATAACTTTGACATGCATGGACCAATCTTGTTTATATCTGGCATGAATGTTTGCCTCAATGAGAAGGAGTGTCTTGCACAAACCCCATGTTCCTATCTCAAAGGTCAAGGTCACAGTTGGAGGTCAAAGGTCAAATTGAAGTTTGTCCAGAGCATTTCTTCTTCATGCATGGTGAATGTTCACCATTATGAGATGGAGTGTCATGGGCAAGAACCATATCCCAAGGTCTAAGGTCAAGGTCACACTTAGACAGCTGACTGGCTCGACATTCTGCCCGTGGGCATACTTGTTTTTTTTATGAATTAAGTTTTGAAATTTGGAAATTTGGTGTCAATTTAGTGACATGTACTGTGCTGTAATTTGGAAGTTTTGTGTCAATTTAGGCGACACAGTGTTGTAATTTGAAAGTTTGTTCTTGTTTTAAGTGACAGTGTTTACTGTCATTTTAGGAAATTTAATATATCAGTTTTAAATGTCAAGAGAGTGGTGCTTGAAATTACACCCTTACCCCAACGCATACACCCTGATCTTTGTTTGATTATCAATAACCCTTACCCTGCTAAATTTCTATAATGTACTTGTCCATCTTTCAGTTTAGACAGTACCATTAACTGTTAAAAGGGGTGCTTACCAAAAAGATACTGACTGCATGGCGAACAGTGCAGATCTTGATCAGCCTGCACAGATGTGCAGGCTGATCAAAATCTACATTGGCCGCAAAGGCAGAATCAGTCGTGTCCAGTATGATAATGGTTAAGATATTTGTTTATCTATATTTGATATTTGGGTACTAGAAAATATGATTGCAGATCTTCTGGTATCAGTTTCTCAGAGTTTGACATTAAAAATGTCAATATTGTGTCAGGAAACTTTAAAAATGTCATAAATATTGATATCCATTGCTAAATAACTCTTGATAATATCAATACATATTTAAGAATAAACTGGCAGGTTTCAAACAAATGTTATATGTACATAAAATGTCAGTAAGAGAGGTGTCAAAGATTTCATGGGACATCTGGTATTTTGTCCATTGCAAATTTTACTGTATCACTCAGTACATCTGTATACCATTAAGTAAGTCTGTATTCAGGCTGTATATTTATTTATGCACCTTTCGTATGGAATTTGACCAAGAACGTAAAAAAGTTTAAAAAAATGCAAAATCGAAAAGTCTTAAAACATATTTAGTCAATAACTTATCAATGAGTAGTGTAAAGGAGACTCCTTTGACCTCCAAAACCAGTCCAAAACCTAAAAGACTGCTAGGTAAGAAAAAGCATCTGTACAATGTTATAAGCACTTTATTCTTCTTAGCTCATTTGTTTATACAAACTGTAGAAAGCATATGGCTATGTTTACAGCTGAAATTGTAAAGACTCCAGGGACGTAGCCTGACAAAATATCTAAAACAGAACTCTTTAAATTTCGATTGGGACAATAAAGTCTATGGAGAAGAATTTTAGTTTGCATATTTATTAATTCTGAGAAAACAAACTGAGGCAATTGCTGCAGTGTTCCACACTGAGATAAATTGTGCTGCCTATCTTTTTATAATATAGTGTAGAAATGAGGTTAGAAATATAACCTGAGTTTACTTGCATCTCTTATCTTTGTGGAGAAGTAATTTAAATATTTGGAAATGATTGAAGAGTTAGACACTTGTTAAAATTAGTTTATGTGATTACCTCCCTTTATTAACATTCAGCTTTAAAATTAGTTTATGTGATTACCTCCCTTTATTAACATTGAATTGTTAACATAACTGTGTAGTTTATGTGATTACCTCCCTTTATTAACATTCATCATTGACTTGTACAGAGTGAAAAATGTAATCCAAGTAATGCTGCTTTGAAGTTACATTAAGATATTTAATACCCACATCCTTTTCTCATGCCGATAACCATTTAAGACAGCCATCGCTTTTTAAGAAGTGTACATTTCTAAAACTGGTTTAATATTATGAAGTAAGTGATTATCCGACAGTGGTTTTTTTTAAATAAAAAAAATCCTCCATATAGGGTTTTAATGATCTTTTCTAGCATCTTAGAAGTTGAATTTTTCAATACACATCATTGATCAATAATTTATGTTAAATGATCATTAAAGTGGGATGACCTTTATCTGAAAATTGAGTGAAGGTCATGCACTGAGCTACTTCATTATTAGTGAAACCAAGTCAAAAACAAAAGTTCAGATTTATTTATGTCATTCAAAATGCCATACATGCAGGTAAAGAATTTTGTAAAAGCAGATATTATTGGCACATAATTATTGGACTGTCTGATGTTCCTCTAGACAGCATTTGTGTTAAATATTTATGAATTTTTTCCTCTATAAGCCAGATAATAAATTCAAACATGAGACTCCTTATAGAAGGTGTTTGAGTAGCAGCTAGTGGATCATGTTTGAATGGTGGAAGAAAACAATTCATAATCTTTTAAGTATTATTTTATCATTTCTAGCAGTGATGCTTACAGTGTTTTTAAGTGATATTAAGTGATTAAGCAGAAGGCTTTCGAGGAATTAAAATAGAAAAAAAGCAACATGGAAGGATGAAGCAGTTGTAGGAAAATATTAAGGAGTTTTCTATAAACTGTGTTGTACAGAATTTGGAATTAAGAATGGCAACTTCAGAGGATTTAATGAATAAACTTTTTGTAAACCCGCTTGACTCTATCGGGCGTAAACTGCGGAGTGGCCGACGGCGTCATACCACAGATGTGGTACCCAGTTTATCTGTAAGATCTCCAAAGGTTGATCGGAGTAATAAGATGTTGCCAAAGTCTCGGCACACGTCAGTCGATTTTGGCAGTGCCATTGTTCCCGTGGAGATTATTGACGACAGTGAGGTATGTGTCTCTTCTTCTTATTTCTTGATAAGCTTTTTGCATAGACCATCTATTGATACATTGTCCCGTCCGTCCTTGTCCATCCTGTCCCACCGATCCTGTCTCTTCCTGTCTCATATAAAGAAACAATACAAATATCATTTTGAAACTCACCATAAGGTTGTAGTATCATAAGACATTTTCATATACCAGGTCCCATAACTGACAAGTTTGACAAAAATTTTCTCCCCTTTTCACTTTGGAAAATTTCCCAAAATAGACATCTTCTGTATTGCTTAAACTTATATTGCTTATAAACTTGTTTGAGTTTATAATTTAAATTTGCCCCATGTGGTTCTGGGACAATCTGTGTATGAAAAGAATTGGAACCACTGCCTTACCCTTGCATGATCGTAAGAGATGACTAATAGGGTCTAAACACTTGGTTTTGCAGTAACTCTGTGATTCCAGCAGGTATGCAAATTTTGATTCCATACCTCATGTTTTTATTTCGATGTAAATGAGATGTGAAACCAAAATTTGTAGTCCTGTTGGTGCAGTATAACCTATACTGTGTTAGTGCGCAGTAAAACCCAAATAAAATGAAATAGATATAATTTAAATTTACAAGTCAGGTTCCATTACTCTGGCTTTTATTTTGAAATATTTCCTTTCTGGACTAAATAGAAATCATGGGCAATGAACATCTCTACAACCAACTTGAAGATACTGCAATTTATTGGAAATTTAACACAAGTTGTAAGAATCATAAGTCAAACTCCTTTTAGAGGTCTTGTAATGCTAACAATTGTTTTGACAAAATTATTCCCCTTTTCACTTTGAAGATGTCCTAAAATTGAAATTTCCTTAAATATTTCTGAATTTGATTGAATCTGTACACAAACCTTTAAAACATAGTGTTAGTTTAAATTTCAACTTCCATAACTCTGCATTTTATTTTGACATACTTATCCGAGTGAAAATGATCAGTGAAATTCCACTGATATTTCAATGAAATTTCAATAAAATATCAGTGAAATAACAGTGAAAGATTTTGGCAAATTATCAGTAAAATTTTGGTGAAATTTCATTAAAATGTTGCCAAAATAACAGTAAAATTTTGGTGAAATTTCAGAAATATTTTGCCAAATTCTTTCGGTGGATTTTGATGAAATTTCATTGATATTTCTGTGAAATTTCACCAAATTTCATAAATATTTTGCCAAATTCTTTCAGTGAATTTTGGTGAAATTTCATTGATATTTCTGTGAAATTTCACTAAATTTCATCAATATTTTGCCAAATTCTGTCGGTGAATTTTGGTAAAGTTTTATTGATATTTCTGTGATATTTCACCAAATTTCATCAATATTTTGCCTAATTCTTTCAGAGAAATTTGAGAGACATTTTGTCAAAATTTCGCCAAAATTTCACAGAAATATCAATGAAATTTCATGTAAAGAATTTGGCAAAATTTCAAAGCTGTATCTTAAAAAGCAAGAAAGATACTAAGGTCAAGGTCAAAGTCAAGTGACCCCAAATTACTTGTGGTCATCAGTTAATCGTACTTGAATAGTCTAGGAAAAAAGATCAGAAAATTTTTGAAGTATTTTTTCCTATGTAATTCATAATCAACAAGTGACCCCCAGGCTGGGGCCTCTTTTCATTCCAGAGGCATAATTTGACCAAATTTGTTAGAGAACCCACTAGGCAATGCTACATACCAAGAATCAAAGGCTTATAGGACTTGAACTTTCAGACATGAACATTTTTAAAAACAAATGCCTATATAAGTCTATGTAAAATTTGGGACCCCCATGGTGGTTCCTCTTTTCACCCCTGGGTAATTATTTGAACAATCTTGGTAGAAGACCAAAAGGCAAAATTACATAACAAATATCAAAGGCCTAAGTCTTGTGGTTTCAGGAAAGAAATTTTTCCCTTTATAAGTCTATGTAAAACTAGGGACCCCGGGGATGGGCCTCTTCTCATTCCAGTGACACAATTTGAAAAGTCTTTGTAGTAGACTTCTATATAATATTATATTATATATGTTGCATATGGTACCAAATATCAAAGCCCTAGGCCCTGTGGTTTTTGACAAGAACATTTTCAAAGTTTTTCCCTATATAAGTCTATATTATATAAACCAAATGACCCTGGGCGGGGCCATATTTGACCCTAGGGGAATAATATGAGTTATTTTGGTAAAGAACCACTAGATGATGCTACATAAAAAATATCAAAGCCCTAGGACCGTTGGTTTTTGACAAGAACTTCAACAAGATTTTCAAAGTTTTCCCTATAGGGAAATATGACTTGTATATATATATCTCTATGTGACCCTCAATGCGGGGCCATATTTGACCCTAGGGGAATAATTTGAACTATCATGGTAGAGGGCCACTAGATGATGCTACATGCCAAATATAAAAACCCTAGGAACTGAGGTTTTGGACAAGAAGATTTTTTAAGTTTTTCCTTTTGGTTGCCATGGCAACCAGTTCTCCTTGAATTTCAATTCTTTGAATAATTTTGAAAGGGGGCTACCTAAGGATCACTCCTGTGATGTTTATGTTAGTCTCACACTTGTCTTTTTTTTCTACATTTCCCCACCCACTTGTTTACATCAATGTTTTCTAAATTTTCAGCATTGTTTGAAAAGTTTTAAACACTTACTTACATCAATGTTTTCTAAATTTTCAGCATTGTTTGAAAAGTTTTAAACACTTACTTACTGTAGAACTATCTATTTTCAATTATTCTGCAATTTTTCTTCCACTGTAACCATGCTCATGTAATGAAAATATGGTATTTTTCACAGATGGAATCAAATCTTCTATCAATGTGACTTTGCAGACGAAATATGTAATCACCAGTTACTTCCCTTGGTGCTAATATAGATTGTAACCCTGAAAAATTATCCTACCCTAAATGCATTTCAATTGGAAGAAAACAGGCTTTGAATTTGCTGTCCCCTGTTAATTAATAACTTGGTGGCCATTTTAGGACATTAATTTGTCACATGAGTGTACATAGTATAAGGCTTTACTTCTAAATAATGATGTATAACTTCATTAGATTTTCTCACCAAAATTTTGCTCACAAAAATTTGACAATCGAAATTTCACTGAAAAATAAATTTTGGTGAGAAATGAATTGCACCAAATTTCATTGAAATTTTAGTGAAATTTCACCAAATTTTTATCATTTTGTTAAATTTCACCCGTTTCAATGAAATTTCACTGAGATTTTGGTGACATTTTCACTGGGTGCCTTTATTACATAGATAATGGAGCAAATGTGTTTCTTTCTTTAAGAATCACTAAAGCCAGGAGTGAAAGTATTGCAATGAACAGGTTGTAAGGACCGTAAGGCCTGTTTGTATATGAACATATATATAGAAGGTCCCATATTGATAAAATTATTCCCCTTTTAGACTTTAAGTGGGACATTTTGAATTGAAAGGTTCTTTAAAGGGAATTTTACACTGTGAAAAATAATTTCCCATAACTCTGATTGAATTGTTTTTAAAGAATTATATCCCTTTCTAATTGTACTTGTAATATTGAAGAGTCAATGATGATTATTTGTACTGACAGGATTTTGATATATCTTGGTACAATGATTATGTCATTACTGTAAGTGTAAAATACACAATTATCTTAAATCTGCCTTTAATGACACTATTTTCTGGTAAATAAAATGTTATTTTCTCTTCTTTACCCTAGATGGGACAGATGAAATTGTGTGAAATGTCAAAATGTTGTCTTATTAGTGGAGTTACTGGGTTATTTAGGACTTAATAGGTGGTCTTACTACTGAATAGCCAGGTGGTGTTTTCAAAGGTGTTCATGACCATTGAAATGTAGAAGAAATATAATATGAAACGCAAAAGTAAAGGTGCCAAAGTTACAGCAATGCTAGCTGACTAGTGATAACAAGATTTTTTTGTAGACTTAGAATTTTTTTCTGTGGACTTTGTATTTTTAGCTTGACTATTCAAAGAATAGGTAGAGCTATTGGACTCGCCCATGCATCGTCTGCACCGATGCATCCATGTCTGTGTCCCGATTTAGTTAAGTTTTTGTATGTAAGCTGGTGTCTCAGTAACCACTTGTGGGAATGGATTGAAACTTCACACACTTATTTACTGTGATAAACTGACTTACATTGCACAGGTTCCATAACTCTATTTTGCTTTTTTACAAAATTATGCCCCTTTTTCAACTTAGAATTTTTTGGTTAAGGTTTTGTATGTAAGCTAGTATCTCAGTACCAATGGCAGTAGATAGAAACCACTGTCATGATCTGACATGCACTGTACAGGTCCCATAACTCTACTTTGCATTTTTTCAAAATTATGCCCCTATTTCGACTTAGCAGATTTTGGTTAAATTTTTGTATGTAAGCTGATATCTCAGTATCCACTAATGGGAATGGATTGAAACTTAACACATGTGTCCACTGTCATGAGCTGATAAGCACTGTGGAGGTTCCATAACCCTGTTTTGCATTTGTACCAAATTATGCCCCTTTTTAGCTCACCTGACCTTAAAGTGCTCAAAGGTGAGCTTTTGTGATCGCCCTGTGTCCGTTGTCCGCCGTCAACAATTTGACTGTTAACACTCTAGAGGTCACAGTTTTTGCCCAAGCTTAGTGAAACTTGGTCAGAATGTTATCCTCAATAAAATCTTGGATGAGTTTGATATTGGGTCATCTGGGATCAAAAACTAGGTCACCAGGTCAAATCAAAGGAAAAGCTTGTTAACACTCTAGAGGTCACAATTTTGGCCCAATCTTAATGAAACTTAATCAGAATGTTATCCTCAATAAAATCTTGGACGAATTTGATATTAGGTCATCTGGGGTCAAAAACTAGGTCATCAGGTCAAATCAAAGGAAAAGCTTGTTAACACTCTAGAGGTCACAATTTTGGCCCTATCTTAATGAAATTTGGTCAGAATGTTACTCTCAATAAAATCTTGGACAAGTTCGATATTGGGTCATCTGGGGTCAAAAACTAGGTCACCATGTCAAATCAAAGAAAAAGCTTGTTAACACTCTAGAGGTCACAATTTTGGCCCAATCATAATGAAACTTGGTCAGAATGTTATCCACAATAAAATCTTGGACGAGTTTAATTTTGGGTTATCAGGGGTCAAAAACTAGGTCACCAGGTCAAATCAAAGGAAAAGCTTTTAAACATTGAAGAGGCCACATTTATGACTGTATCTTCATGAATCTTGGTCAGAATGTTAATCTTGATGGTCTCAAGGTCCAGTTTGAATCAGGGTCACGTAGGATCAAAAACTAGGTCACCAGTTCAAATCAAAGGAAAAGCTAGTTAACAATGTAGAGGCCACATTTATGACCATATCTTAATGAAACTTGGTCAGAATGTTAATCTTGATGATCTATAGGTCAAGTTCAAATCTGGGTCAGGTGGGGTCAAAAACTAGGTCACTAGGTCAAATAAAAGGAAAAGCTTGTTAACACTCTAGAGGCCACATTTATGACTGTATCTTCATGAATCTTGGTCAGAATGTTAATCTTGATGATCTTTAGGTCAAGTTTGAATCTGGGTCATGTGGGGTCAGAAAGTAGGGCACTGGGTCAAATCAAAGGAAAAGCTAGTTTACACTTAAGAGATCATATTTATGACTAATCTTTATGAAACTTGGTCAGAATGTTAATCTTGATGATCTTTAGGTCAATAGGTCAGGTGAGCGATACAGGGCCTTCATGGCCCTCTTGTTTGACTTTTGTACTCATTCAATTGACAAGGCTGTTGAATAGTCAAGCGTTGCTGTCCTCCAACAGCTCTTGTTTTTGGAATTTCTTCCCTTTGTTGTTCCTGTCCTTCGAGCTTCAACAGTCAAGTTCTTTAAATTTTGCTCCCATCCTCTAATATGACCCTTCAGCCACACTTAGGGGTCAAAGGTAATACCTTCGGGCATATATTGCTCCACATTTCGGTGCTCTTGTTTAACAATTGAAGTTGCTTATAGAAAATAATAAAATACTTAAAGACCTGCTCCAGTCCTACCTTTTAACCTTAAATTGTCACTGAAAAAGCATGAAAATCCTGACTATGAACAGTGACCCCTGTCAAAATAGGGTCTTTTTTATATAAATTCTATATAGAATACCTGTGATTATGCGTGTGGCGCGTGGCCGTTTACTGTTACCTATTGTAATCATGGGTTGCATACACACAATAGAATTTGAATAGCCGTGGAGCAGGGCTTTAAGTGGAAATGAAAGTATCAGAATGTAAATATACCTTGCTACAAAAGCTCTAATTTGAAACAATTTTGGAGAGTAAATTTGCACAGGCTGAGTACTCCGCCCATTTAGAGGTTATGTCAAAAGGATCTGGTGTCGGACTAAAAGCTTTTAATTGATTTGTTGTTTGATTCATAATGCACATTTTATGTGAAATACAGTTCTGAGGCAGATACTTAATACAGAGTACATTTAAGGCAATGAATTTTATAGAAGCTTTTTAAAATGTTTTTATGTGTTTGTACTCAGTTTGTATTCAGTGTTCACTTTGCAATGCCCCAGAATGCAACAAATAAGTCATTAAAACAAACGATTTCTAGGGGAGCCTTGCACACCCCCTGCAGCAGGAGAGGAAGTCCTTCCCTCACTCTATTCTTCACCACCATAAGGAGTGTCAAATTTGCCCCATGTGGTTCTGGGACGATCTGTGTATGAAGAGGATTGGAACCATTGCCTTACCCTTGCATGATCGTAAGAGGCGACTAATAGGGTCTTTACACTTGGTTTTGCTGTAACTCTTTGATTCCATACCTCATGTTTTTATTTCGATGTAAATGAGATGTGAAACCAAAATTTATAGTCCTGTTGGGCGTCATATAACCTATACTGTATTGGTGCACCGTAAAACCCAAATAAATAAATAAATAAAAGAGTGTCAAAATTTTTCTTGTAGCATGCCTTCGAAATTTGCTGGCTATAGAATCCCATTAATTCACTCACCACTATTTAAGTTAAAATACAATATTACTGAGAAAAATAGCAACCCTGAATGAAAATTCCAACCATTTAATCAGTATGCAAAGTTGTATGTTAAATTTAAGGCTTTAAAATGAGGTGCATCATGCTATGCCATTTATGTAAATGAATTGTCTTTCTTTTATAGTTTTTGTGCACACCCACTCCCTCCCCCATCCTAGGTATGGGTGGAAGTATGGCAATTGGATTCAACCTGATGTCTGTCTGTCTGTCTGCCTGTCTGAATTATATTTTGCATATCTCTTAAAGTAAATGACCTTTATTTTGAAACTTTATAGGATTGTTGTTTAGCATATGTCCCATATGATTCTTGGACAACTTGTATATAAAAATATCCTCTAATCCTTGCATGATCCTTGGACACAACTAATAAATATGTCTGTGATTTCATCAGATATAACAGTTTTGATTCCAAAGCTCATACATCATATTTTTATTTTGATGTAAATGAGATGCGAAACCAAAATATTTGGACCAGTTTGACGCCATATAACCTGTGCTGAGTTAGTGCACTGTAAAACTCGAATAAAAATTGTCACATTTTCACTTGCCCAAGAGTATGCATGGCCTTTTGTTTTCCACATCAGTAATTTGCACTGGGAAGTACCATATTATGTCATACTATTTATGGTAATTTTTAAGTAATCTTCTTTCTCAATTTTATGGTATGGGTTTTTTTTTGCACAGAATGAACTGTTTTTGTCAACAATTTTCAAAGGCTCCTATTATGAATTTTTGTCTGAAATTTTGGAAAAAAGATACTTTTCCCAGTTTGGAATATGACCGAATAACAGCTTTGAAATTGACCTAAAAAAACAACAGCCCTGAATTATTACCCACCGTATTGTATCATCAGTTGCCAGTAATGTTGTTTTGGTAATAAAGGAAGCTCACTATGTTACATACAGTATAGTCGGCTGTTATTGGAGTTTCCTCCCTTTGTCCACGAATGTTTATATTGATTGCCACTGCCAGTGAGCATTATGTAAATAGAGGATTTTACATAAGTGTCTTTTCATATTGAATTTATTAAACAGTTGAATAAAATAATAAATTTATAAATTTTATTCAACGAGTTTAATAAATTCAATGTGGGAAGTCACAAATGTAATATTCTTTTTATCACATGTAAGCCTTTCCAGTCAAAACATCAACAATTCTACTTTCTTTTACTATATAAACAAGTCACTTTGTCCTATGTCTCCTATACTGTAAACGATGTCAGTGTCAAAGCTTTATTACACTAGTGTATTATCATTTTTATTTAGTGGCTTTATTACACTCCGCGACGTCAAACGTGATAAATATTCTAACTAAGGAACCAGTTCCTAACGAATGAACATCAGACTTCTTGACAACATCACAGCAACTTTCCAGGGAATTGCTTTATTAAACAAATTATAATGTTGTTGGAAATACAATCTGTATACAGACATGATCAATATTTGTTAATATTTTGTAAAAAGACATTTGATATATAATTATTTGTTTTGTAACGTTTATGGGAATGGTGGTCTTATAAAACTGCATAAGATATGTCTGCCTTTCAACCTGGGGGTCAGTCTAATTTCATCTCATATGACACCAACAGTGATGTTTCCAGGAAGGGGTTCAAATAAAGCTCAATTCAGCCAATTCCTTAGATAATGAATATAACCCATGATTACGTTCCTTTCAGTGTTGGTGTAAAATTATAGTCAGAGCCTTAAACAAGAGGTAATAAAACATTGGACTCAATTTGCCTATTTTGAAAAAAAGCAGGATGTATAACATACTCATGTTGTTCACCTAAACATTTTCTGTTTTCCGTAAGTTAGAAAATGTAACAGATGCACAGCTCGTTTAAATGGGTCAGCCGTGTTACTGTACTTATAAAATAGACTGGCCCGGTTTATAGGTTGGTCAGGGCTACGATATGTATTGTATTTTGCCATCGAGATATTTCTAAAAAAACGCTTCTTCCCCTTCCGTTTGGATTTGTCCATGTTTACAAACATGTTTGTTTATTTTATGGACTGTATATATAAGCCCTACTTGAGGAGGGTCATTATTGTTTTTGGGGTCAATAAGTCAAAGGTTAAGATCACAGTGACCTGGAGACTGAAAATGGTTACTGGGCAGTAAGGAATAAAGTACAACTGTACCATTAGAGGAAGATCCTTACTAATTGTGGGGTTTGTGGGTCAAAGGTCAAGGTCACATGCTTATTTTTTTTTCCTCCTACAGCCATGTGTCATCCTGGTGGTTTGTAAACAAACAAAAATTTTAAAAAAAGGCTTTCTTTTCATTTAATTTTCTTGATATTATATTGTAGTGCATTTTTACTGCCCTATCCCATTCTGCATAACTCTTAATGTTACTTTGTAGATTAGATATTCAGATTTGCAACATATATCTGAGATAACCTCTAGGAAATAGAAATAGCACAAAATAAATATATCTTATGGTCATAATAAAACATGCGGCAGCTTTTAAAATGTGCCCCCATCCCAGCTTTAGTGCAGGATGGAGGGCATTATTTGAGTAAAGCCGGAGGCTGAGCATGTATATATAGCATTCCATTCTGGACGTTTAAACCTTATCGCAAATTAAAAGATTTCAAATTTACCGCCTGATGACGTCGTAACCTGCGCATGCGCTGCACATCACCCACAATACACCAAATCCCATGAGATTCACAATTTAAAGAAAATTTTTGTTGCTTAAAAACATAATACAAAAAGGGAGGGCATATAACAACACCAATTCTAAAAAGCTTCCAACACAATGTGACTCAAACTCACTACACAAAGGGCAGGGTATATACATGCTCAGCCTCCGGCTTTACTCAAATAATGCCCTCCATCCTGCACTAAAGCTGGGATGGGGGCACATTATTTTTCGTAAAGCCTTTCGGCTTTTCGCATGTATATATAGCATCTTTAAAGGCAACAAAAATACAGTTTACAATGCCTTAATTTATTATTCATCAAATAATCATTCATGACCAAATACAGCATCGTTGTAAGACACATCACTCTCAGAATGTCTACAATAAAATTTTTTAAAATTCTTATCCGACTTCCAGTTACCCTGCGAAATAATATTACTAATACTACAGCCTTTACTATAAGCTGCTGAGGCTGATGCCCCCCTATATGAATGTCCCTTGTAAATAGAAGTATCTATACCAGAAAGTTCAAGCACAATTTTGAGCCATCTTGATAACGTACTAGTTGTTACCGCATCAAGTGTTACAAAAGAAACAAAAACTCTGTCACTTTTCCTCATAGAAGCCGTCTTTTGAACATAATACAACAAAGTATGCATTGCACAAATTCTCTCATCTGTATAGTGTTCTACCTTCAGAGAATAGCACTGTCCTGCTTTGGACGTTTTCAGAATTTCAGAAAAGGTAAAAACAACTGCTTGTTGTTGAACAATCATATTATTTAAATCTAATGCACATAATGTCTGAGCTCTAGGCGCTGTTGCTAATGCAACCAAAGCTAATGTTTTCAATGTCAACAGTTTTAACGACAACTTGGATAAAGGCATCAAGCTTTGCAAATACCTTAACACAGTAGACACATTCCATGTCATAACATATCTAGGCTTTGAGGGTTTATGTATAAACACACTCTTCATAAAACGAGAAATCAAAGCAGTTTCTTTACACCAAGAATTTCCAAAAATTTGTAAAGTCTGAAGCAGCATTGCTTTGTGTATATTTATAATAGAGTATGACTTACCACTTCTAAATAGATAGTACAAATAACTTAATACTACCGTTTCAGACGAATAAAATGGACTGGAAAACCTAATACTATTCCACATACACCACTTTTTCCAAGCACTGCCGTACTGCTTGGTTGTTCCTCCAGACCATGACTCTGTGATAAAGTTAGCAACTTCTTTTGGAATTCCTCTACTCTGCAAGCTCTTCCGGATAGAACCACGCCAATCATCTTCAGCTTTTTTCCCAAGGGATGAAACTTTTTGTTGTGGGGTAATGCCAGCAAATCTTGATGTCTTGGTAATCTGATAGGAAAATCAGACATATTTTCTAAGAGAACAGGAAACCAACTCTGTGTAAACCAGTATGGAACAACCATGAGAGCTTTGTCTACCTTATCTGATACTACTTTATTTATTACCTTCCCAATTAAATTAAAGGGAGGAAATAAATATGGAACAAACTGGTTCCAAGACAAGGAAAATGCATTTACAGCCATAGCACCAGGCTCAGGGAACCATGAAACAAATTTTGGCAAACGTTTGTTCAACCTTGATGCAAACACATCTACATCAGGTAAAAAAGTATGCCTACAAAGCCTATTAAATATATCTTGCTTTAACATCCACTCGGTTGAATCAGAGAAATTCCTGGAATAAAAATCTGCTGTATTCAACCTGCCAGGAACATGCACAGCTGAAATATAAATCTGCCTAAGCAAGCACCATTCCCATATTTGTTTAGCCAACTTATCCATTTCTATAGACTCCATACCACCAAACTTATTGATATAAGATATGGCAGAAGTGTTATCAGACTGCACCTCTATATGTATGTCTCTACAATCTTCATAAAGAGCCTGTAAACAATAGAAAATTGCAAGGAGTTCAAGGTAGTTTATGCTAGCATTAAGAACTTCTTCATTATTCCATCTACCATTGGTATGAATGTCTGTTTCCAAGTCTATTCCTCCGAAACCTAGAAATGATGCATCAGTTCTACATCGTTTAGATACATTGACAGGTCTTATTCTTTTCCCATTTGTATCATTAATCTTTGTTATCCACCATGTAATTTCCTGTCTACTAAATAAAGACAATCTTATCTCATTATCAAAATCCATACTGTCACCAAGGCCAAGAAGTTTGTCCCTTTCAAGAGCCCTATAATGCAAAGGAGCTTCCAATATAGCGTTAAAAGCGTTAATAATAAGCCCAATAAATGAAGCAAGGTCTCTTACTACAACTAAATCTGCCTTCAACAAAACATGAGCTTTAGACAAAATCTTTTGAACTTTATCATCTGGCAGGAATACTTTAAATTGCACAGTATCAAGAATGTAACCAAAGAATACTAATCTTTGACATGGTATCAAAACAGATTTTTTGCGATTTAAAGTGAATCCTAAGCTTTCTAAAGTTTCTACAATAGTGACGCAATTATTTTGACAAACAGCCTTTTCTTGATTTAGATTAATTGAATCGTCTATATAATATGACGAACGAATATTTTGTTGTCTGAACCAAGCAAAAATTGGACGTAATATTTTTGTAAACAAATATGGCGCAATTGTGAGCCCAAATGGTAGGCAAACAAACGAATAAAGCTTATTGTTCCAAGAGAATTTCAGATACTTCCAATGTGAAGGATGTATTGGGATTGAAAAATATGCATCTGACAAATCTATTTTTGTCATATAATCATTCTGTTGGACCAAATCAAGTACAATATTAAATGTTTCTTGCTTGAAATGATTATATTGCACAAAAGCATTGAGATGTTTCAAATTAATGACTGGCCTAAATTTTCCGCCAGGTTTACTCACAATAAAAATGGTAGAAATATACTGATCTTGTTCCATTTCAGACTCTACAATCGCACCCTTATTCAAAAGTTCCATAACTTCATTGTTTACAATTACTTTTTGATCCATATCAAATGGAATCTCTCTAGGAATTTTATCTTGAACAGGCTGTTCAACAAAATCAATCTTGTACCCTGAAACTGCACCTAAAATCCAAGGATCAGATGTAAATCTTGTCCATGTATCTAAACAAGATTGTGTTCGTCCAACAGGACTTACCCTTTCTGTTACTCCTCCTCGTTTGGGTCACGACTGAGTGACGCAGATGTAACAGTAGCTGTAGGACGTCTCCTAGGAGCCCTTGTTCGTCCACCAGAGTGTCCGGCACCTCATACCGAAAAACCCCTTGTAGGGTATGGCTGTTGGCGATATCCTTGTCCTTGATAACCACCATACTGAGGACCATTGAAGCCCTGCGGTACAAAACCCAAGTTACCATATCCACGACGACCACGAAATCTACCTCTACTACGAATAGCCCCTCTGAAATTACTCTGATAGTAAGGATCCTTTCCTAAGAAAGAAATATTGTCACACGACTTCACTTCCTTTGAAATATCATCACCGAACAATTTAGTTGTGATAGGCATTGTCATATTGCAAAGAGGGGAATATTTCTTTTTCAAATAAGGTCTAATATGGTATCTCCTTCTCAAGCTGATACTGTACTGAACCTGACCTAAGCCAGTAATGACATCCGAGAATAAACCCTTTACTTCTTTAGTCATAGTTTTACTCTTTTTATGAAAGTCAACCAACTTACTGAGAGGCACTAAAGTAGTACTCAACAAGTTCTGAATATCTACCAATGCCTTGTCACCTAAGTGACCTTTCTTATCCATAAACCGCCAAACTTCCTGATTCACTAACGGCGGAATAGCTTTGTCACAATTAGCCGGAACTGGATATTTTGAGAACAAAGGGTCAGTGTCACACTGTTGTGTACACGCAGTGTTAATTAGCTTGGCTAGAGAATCACTTATTGGCTGCCCACGCTCTGGAGTTTTCATTTTTGGTAAGTCCCATGTGTAATCATCACAGTCACCACTAGCGGTGCTGTTAGTATCCCCAAACGCAGAATTTGTATCAAATCTGGATGCTAACTTTGGAATCTTAAACCTTTTATCAGATAAATTTTCATTTTCATCCGAAGAAATATCGTTAGAATCTACTGTCACCCTAAGGTTACTACCTGGAAAATTCTGATCATAAGAATCAAAATACGAGTCATCATAATCATCCATCTCATAATAAAGATTGTCATTTTGATCAACAATTCCTAGCGCTGACCGAAGTCCCGTTATATCTTCTGGAGACAACTTGGAAATGTCAAACAAATTACTATTTTGACTCCGAGACTGACCAGGTGGGTCCGAAGTACCCGACCTTGTATTTGAACCCGAGGGTTTTGATTTTTAAACTCTATACGACACGTCTATTCAAACACGCCGCAAAATGGAAAGTGAATCTCATGGGATTTGGTGTATTGTGGGTGATGTGCAGCGCATGCGCAGGTTACGACGTCATCAGGCGGTAAATTTGAAATCTTTTAATTTGCGATAAGGTTTAAACGTCCAGAATGGAATGCTATATATACATGCGAAAAGCCGAAAGGCTTTACGAAAAATAATGTGAGGAAGGAAATACACTCTTCTCTAAATTTTGTTTACTAGTTTTCATCATACACCAGGAACTAACATGAAGTACATTTTTAGGCTCAATAAGGAAATTTGTTAAAATTTTTTCCATCAAATTATCTTCAGCAATTGTTGTTTTATACAGAGAAAATTACCTCTTTAAAACTTTATGTAGTGGTAGCAGCTGAGTGTTGTGGTTAAGTGCTGTTTTTTTTTCTCCAATAAATACACTGGAAAATAATTCAAAAAGCTTCCAGCTTTCATCACAATCTAAATTTGATTAGAATAAACTCAAATGTAATGAGAACCAAACAATATTTCAATATTTACCTATGGCCTAAGCAGTAAGACATATTTATGATATCTACATTAATGACATGGATGCATTTAATTTGTGGAAATATTATATGTGAATATTTGTGTTTAATATGTGTACAAGTAAAAATACTTGAGCTTTCTATTATGTGACATAGAAAAAATCTGAGTGGGAATCATATAATGTAAAAAACAGTTAAATATTTTGTGAGCATTTATTTGTGAATGTAGGGCAGGAAACATCAGTGCAGTTTGTTGTTGGATATATTTGTGTTTATTTCAGTTCATTTAATGGTATGCTTATCATCAGTTAGACTAGTTACTGGTGTTTCCATAACTCTAGCCATTCATTGGAGTCTATAGTGCTCATGATCAGCTTTGTTAAATTGTTCTTCAACTTGTTGTCCATAATTTCTGGGAGAACTGTATGATGCATTATACAGCATCCTTGTATTGAGCATTTGTTCAGAAACACGATTGTCTATGCAACATTTCTGCTAGAGCTAAATTTTAAAGTAGTAAAAATTTTGAAAAGCTTCCCATACAAAGCCTAAGATATTTGGTATGTAGCATCCTCTAGTGGTGCTTGTAGTTTTGTTAGATATTTGGTATGTAGCATCGTCTAGTGGTGCTTGTAGTTTTGTTAGATATTTGGTATGTAGCATCCTCAAGTGGTGCATGTAGTTTTGTTAGATATTTGGTATGTAGCATCGTCTAGTGGTGCTTGTAGTTTTGTTAGATATTTGGTATGTAGCATCCTCAAGTGGTGCATGTAGTTTTGTTAGATATTTGGTATGTAGCATCCTCAAGTGGTGCATGTAGTTTTGTTAGATATTTGGTATGTAGCATCCTCAAGTGGTGCATGTAGTTTTGTTAGATATTTGGTATGTAGCATCCTCTAGTGGTGCATGTAGTTTTGTTAGATATTTGGTATGTAGCATCCTCAAGTGGTGCATGTAGTTTTGTTAGATATTTGGTATGTAGCATCCTCTAGTGGTGCATGTAGTTTTGTTAGATATTTGGTATGTAGCATCCTCTAGTGGTGCATGTAGTTTTGTTAGATATTTGGTATGTAGCATGTGGTTCTGGGACGATCTGTGTATGAAAAGAATTGGAACCACTGCCTTACCCTTGCATGATGGTAAGAGGCGACTAATAGGGTCTTAACACTTGGTTTTGCAGTAACTCTGTGGTTCCAGCAGGTATGCAAATTTTGATTCCATACCTCATGTTTTTATTTCGATGTAAATGAGATATGGAACCAAAATTTGTAGTCCTGTTTGGCGCCATATAACCTATACTGTGTTGGTGCCCCGTAAAACCCAAATAAATAAATAAATAGCATCGTCTAGTGGTGCATGTAGTTTTGTGAAGAAGTCCTCTACCAATCTATACATGTGAATCAGATGAGCAATATAGAGCCATCATGACCCTCAAGTTAAATATAGATTTAACGTTGGGGTGAAAGAGGTAATTGTTTACAAATGTAGACCTTTCTCTAAAATTAAAGATACTTAAATACTATTTATCTCTGATAATTTGTGTGTGTTTGTATTCACTTGTTGCTGCTTCCTTGCTATGGTTGTGAAAAATTGACTTAGTAAAACTAGTGATATTCATGCATACTCCTGATCAGGTTAAAAAAGCTTACCATGTCAGAGGAAAGTCATAAGGCTACTGAATCTTCATATGTGCCTTCCCAACAATAAAACCAAAAAAATGACTTAGTTCTGTAACTCTTGCTTCCATTTTGATGAAATTATGCCTCTTTTTATAGGCCCGTCTTTGAAAGAGCGGCGCATATTATGTGAACATCCGTGGCAGGCGAGCAGTAGGCGTCCAAAAGCATGTCCACTATCTACCGTATTTTCCCGAATTAAGGCCCCCCCTCTAATTAACGCCCCCCACCCATTTTGGAGGGAAAAAAGTCAACAAGAACGGGAAAAAAATCACCTACCTCATTTTTATAAGTCCATATAATAAGTAATTTACAGTACTAAAGTCCAATGTATTAAAAATTAAACACACTTTTAAACAGTCCATGTACCGTAAGTCCAAAACATTTGTATTAAGTACGGTACGTATCCAATCACCAAACAGAAAATTAAACCGTAAATACATTTTTGATTTGTTTTTACACCACTCGCGCACACGCTTCCTGCCGACTTTAAACAAACTTGCAGCAAACGATATACCCTTTTCTTCGGCAGTTTTAAGAACTTTTAATTCAGAAGCAGGCACAGTAGTGTGTCAAACCATTGACATTGTGTATTGCGCTATTAGCTACCCGCATGTACTAAGGAACATGTTATCGGAGTACACAGCTGTTTGGGTCATGACATAATGTGTAGTGTCGCCAGCGTGTCAAAAAGCCAGACATGGAATACACGAGGTACCGTATTTAAATGCATAAAAGACACACTGCATTAAATTGAATGCCAAATAATTACATTTTGGGGGGATTAAACAACACAGAAACACTTTACAGCTAGTTTGAACGATGTTTTTAAGTTTTGTAAAAAATTTCATTTTTTATTTTTTTACCTCAAATAAACGCCCCCTCTTTCGAAAATGTAACGCCCCCAGGGGCGTTAATACGGGAAAATACGGTAAGTCGGACAGTTTTCATCCAATCTTCACCAAGCTTGCTGACAATGTTTGTGGGCATAATATTTCGACCAAGTTCGATAACCACCCAAATCACCCCAGGCACCCTTGAATTACTCGAAAAACTGCGAATTTAGCCTTGTCCGCTCTCTTAAGTCAAACAGTTTTCATCCGATTTTCACCAAACTTGCTGGCTATGTTTGTGGGCATAATATCTCGGCCAAGTTTGATAATCACCCAAGTCACCCCAGGTTCTCTTGGATTATGGCCCTTGAATTACGCGAAAAACTGCGAATTTAGCCTTGTCCGCTCTCTAAGTCAAATAGTTTTCATTTGATCTTCACCAAACTTGTTGATAATCTTTGTGGGCATAATATCTCGGCCAGGTTTGATAACCGTCCAAATCGCCCCAGGCATTCTTGGATTATGGCCCTTGAATTACTCGAAAAACTGCGAATTTAGCCTTGTCTGCTCGCTAAGTCAAACAGTTTTCATCCGATCTTCACCAAACTTGCTGACAATGTTTGTTGGCATAATATCTCGGCCAGGTTTGATAACCACCCAAATTGCTCCAGGCACTCTTGGATTATGGCTCTTGAATTACTCGAAATCTGTGAAATTGGCCTTGTCCATTCAAACAGTTTTGATCCTTCGTCATTTTCATCCCACATGGAACTTCACAAATGCGTTGATTCCTTCTTACTCTGTTTTGGAATAACAGGGCATACAACATCTACATTATTACCTTTATAGTATGTAACTGAATATTTAGATTTTGATGGGCGTATTTTGTGACAGTCTGGCACTCTTGTTGTACTTAGTCATTGTTTTTTGTGCCGGCCCAAAAATCTTGTGAGGAAGGACTTGTATGTAAAGGAAGGTCGACATCCAGGGCTGAATTGCAGAAATTTTGTGTTGACAGCCATTACCTAAAGTAACACTCAGTGACATCAGTAAAACAAACAGCTCAACTACAGTGGTCACTAACCTAAAAACAGTTGTTCATAGCTTTTCTGTTCCAAATAATCAAATATATAATATTGATACAGTTTCAGCTTAAAAGTTTATTGGATGACAGGCGTTAACAAGCACAATCAATGTGACAATTGACATGATACTTTAGCAAGAGAAAATTGCTTCTTGTGTTATTTTGCCGAATGATTGATTTGCGTTCTCTAGAGGCAAAAAGGCAAATATATAGATAATTGTTAACTTATTTATAGAATGTAAGAAATTCTTATGGTTCAGAAGCTGATTCTTCAAAACAAGTTTTCATTTGGTGATATTTTGTGGTTACAGTTATTGGATGAGATCAAGTAAAAATTTTCAAATTTGGATATAAAGATAATAATTCTTGTTGGAAACGGAAATGAAGATAAGTCAATCAATGTGCGGAAATGTTTAAATATTAAACACTTCCTGAAAGAATATGAGTTGTGATTTGACAACTTTTAGAAACTGGATACTGTTAGCTTCTTAGATATTTGAATAACTGGAATTAGGTTGCAGATGACTAAAACTTGATCTTACGGTTCAACATTAATTGATTGAGAGATGTTACTGTTTGGCTGTGTGACATGGTGCTGATTGTTGTTATACCCCGGCATGTTGCATTCCTGACTCATGCCCCTACCTTAAAGGTCAAGGTCACACTTAGAGGTCAAAGAATTTACATTATTTTTTGTGTTGGGTCTTTAAGTTGTATGACTGGATGGATGTTCGAGTACCTTGGCACAAATATTCACCATAAATAGACAATGCAATGCATTCGAACTCTAGATTGTTAGCTGAAAGGTCAAGGTCACACAAAAATTTGACCTAGAGGTCAAAGATTTTACTTTTTTTGTCCAGACTATAACTTTTGTATTTTTTGTTTGCACATATGGATCATATTCAAATAGCTTGGCACAAACATCCACCACAATAAAATGATGTGTGAAGTGCAAAATTTGGACCTCCTATTTGTTCTGTTGTTGAAGAGCCCTTACTCATAGAACATATACCTCTGTGTACACTGTAAAGACGCATTTCTGATTTTCTTGTCAATATCTTGGAACCAACTTAAGCTGTGACTACTTATGCATTTATTGAAAAAGTGTTTCTGTTCTCCACAGTCACAAAATGACCTTCAAGTTGTCAGGATGGTGCTGAATGGCTTTACATTGTTGTGGAATATTTTACAGTTTGGCTTATAGATAGATAGAATATATTGGAAAATCTCACTAATTCAGAGATAGTTTTTCTTTTCAAAAAAAGTCTTTCACTGAGTCAAGAGAATAAGAAGTGGCAGCTATTTGAATTATTACTATGTTTAGAGTGGTTCTGTAGGAGCGTTATTCAGTCAAACGATATTCAGTCAAATGTTATTCAGTCAAAATGCAGTGTTTATCGGAGACTTTGTAAATTTTGTAGTGATTATTTCGAGGACTGTAAAATCATTTAATTTTGCGGTTTTGACCAATACTGGCATTTCTTGGGGATATAAATTTGTGGTTTTCCAATTCTAAGGCAAAATATATTGGATTTTTATACGCCCAAAGGGACATATTATGTTATAACCCCGGTGTCCGTCTGTCCATCCGTCTGTCTGTCCGTCCGAGCTCACATTTGCATACTTAGGTGGCTATAGGAACAATAGGTAACTGTACTTTTTCTTTGATGTCATTCATTCCGTAAAACTTTTATGTGGCTATTTTTCTCTTACGTGGCTAAAAGAACAATAGAGAGAACAAAAGAGTAGCCACATAAGTATCCATATGTAGGAACGTCCGTTAGCAATTTCATGTCCGCTCTGTAACTCTTGAACCCCTTGAAGGATTTCTAAGAAACTTGACACAAATGTTCACCACACCAAGACAACGTGCAGAGTGCATGTTTTGGATGTCTCTCTTCAAGGTCAAGGTCACACTTAGGGGTCAAAGGTCATATCAGTTTGTTTCATGTCCGCTCAGTAACTCTTGAACTGCTTGAAGGATTTCAAAGAAACTTAGCACAAATGTTCAACACACTGAGACGACGTGCAGAGCACATGTTTCGGATGACTCGCTTCAAGGTCAAGGTCACACTTAGGGGTCAAAAGTCATATATGACTTTGCTTTGTGTATATTGCTCTGCATTGCATTGCTCTTGTTTTTATTTGGCAGATCCCTTTTTAGCTCGATTATTCGAAGAATAGGGGAGCTATCCTACTAGCCCCAGCGTCGGCGTTAGCGTGAGCATTAGCATGAGCGTCACACAAATGTTAAAGTTTGCGTACCACCCCAAATATTTTCAAAGTCCATTGAAATATTGCTTTCATATTTTGCATACTTGTTTACCATCATGACCCCATTCTGTAGACAGGAACAGACAACTCTATCAAGCATTTTGACTGAATTATGTCCCCTTTTCAACTTAGAATATGCTTATTGTAATGTTAAAGTTTGCGTACCACCCCAAATATTTTCAAAGTCCATTGAGATATTGCTTTCATATTTTGCATACTTGTTTACCATCATGTCCCCAGTGTGTAAACAGGAGCAGACAACTCTATCAAGCATTTTGACTGAATTATGACCCCTTTTCGACTTACTATATGCTTATTGTAATGTTAAAGTTTTACTCATAGCTTATATTATACTATCAAGCACTGAGAATAGTCAAGCGCGCTGTCAACTGACAGCTCTTGTTTGTTCACTTACAAAATTTTTTTTTTTTAATTACTTCCCTTTTATGTTACTATAAATAGCTTATTTTGAAACTTTTTTATTATTGGCCGTAGAGAAAAACCGAGACCACTTTTCTGTGGTACAAAATGGATGGTACCTCCAATTTTTAGGTGTATTTTGACATACCTGTACCTGGTAAGGATTTTTTTGTGGACTTAGAATTTTTTTTTTGTGGACTTAGAATTTTTTTTTGAATTTCTTCCCTTTGTTGTTCCTGTCCTTTTGGCTTCAACAGTCAAGTTCTTTAAATTTTGCTCCCATCCTCTGATGTAACCCTTCAGGCGTATATTGCCCTGCTTGGCGGAGCTCTTGTTTATAAATTATTTGTTCATTGGGATTTGATGTCAGGTATTGATGAAACCATGAAGTCTGCAAAAATAAGTACCTCACAAACTTTAATGACTTTGCATTAACCAGATTAAATCCTGAAAAATATTAATTTTATATTTTTATGCTATTCATATTTTCATGGAAAAAAGTAACAATTTAAAGTTTCAGTTTTGTTTATTAGCAGCATGGGTGTTGAATGACTAATTGCAGATATTGTCAACATGCTTTAAATTCTTACAAGTGCAGGTAAAGGGTGATAAATATCAGTCATAATCCTCAGTCTGTCATAATGTGAGATTAACATCAGTCTTTCATAATATAGGATAAACATCAGTCTTTCTTGATATAGGATAATCATCAGTCTTTCATAAATTAGGATAAGCATCAGTCTTTCATAAATTAGGATAAACATCAGTCTTTCATAATGTGAGATTTACATCAGTCTTTCATAAATTAGGATAAACATCAGTCTATCATAATATAGGATAAACATCAGTCTATCACAATATAGGATAAACATCAGTCTTTCGTAATATAGGATAAACATCAGTCTGTCATAATATAGGATAAACATCAGTCTATCACAATATAGGATAAACATTAGTCTATCACAATATAGGATAAGCATCAGTCTTTGATAAATTAGGATAAACATCAGTCTGTCATAATATAGGATAAACATCAGTCTTTCAGTCAATATAAGATAAACATCAGTCTATCATAATATAGGATAAACATCAGTCTGTCACAATATAGGATAAACATGAGTCTATCTTATTACAGGATAAACATCAGTCTTTCATAATTTAGGATAAACATCAGTCTATCTTAATACAGGATAAACATCAGTCTATCACAATATAGGATAAACATCAGTCTGTCACAATATAGGATAAACATCAGTCTATCTTAATACAGGATAAACATCAGTCTATCACAATATAGGATAAGCATCAGTCTTTGATAATTTAGGATAAACATCAGTCTGTCATAATATAGGATAAACATCAGTCTGTCATAATGTAGGATAAACATCAGTCTTTCAGTCTGTCATTAAATAGTGTAAACGTCAGTCTATTATTACATAGGATAAACATTAGTCAGTTATAATATAGGATAAACATCAGTCTTTCATGATATAGGATAAACATCGGTCAATCATAATATAGGATAAGCATCAGGGATAAACATCAGTCTATCGCAATATAGGATAAACATCACTCTATCATAATATAGGATAACCATCAGTCTTTCATGATAAAAGATAAACTTCAAGCTACTGTTATATAGGATATACATCAGTGTATCATGATATTGGATAAACGTCATTAAAAACATGATAAACATCAGTCCTTTGATGATATAGGATAAACATCAACTTGTGATAATGTAGGACAAACATAATTCTTTCAAAAGATAGAATCAACATCATTCTGTCATAATATATGATAACTGTCAGTTTATCAAAACATAGTATAAACATCAGTCTGTCATTAATATATACGACAACTGTCAGTTTATCAAAACATAGTATAAACATCAGTCTGTCATTATATACGACAACTGTCAGTTTATCAAAACATAGTATAAACATCAGTCTGTCATTATATACGACAACTGTCAGTTTATCAAAACATAGTATAAACATCAGTCTGTCATTATATACGACAACTGTCAGTTTATCAAAAGATAGTATAAACATCAGTCGATCATTATATACAACTGTCAGTTTATCAAAACATAGTATAAACATCAGTCTGTCATTATATACGACAACTGTCAGTTTATCAAAACATAGTATAAACATCAGTCTGTCATTATACACGACAACTGTCAGTTTAACAAAACATAGTATAAACATCAGTCTGTCATTATACACGACAACTGTCAGTTTATCAAAACATAGTATAAACATCAGTCTGTCATTATACACGACAACTGTCAGTTTAACAAAACATAGTAGAAACATCAGTCTGTCATTATATACGACAACTGTCAGTTTATCAGAATATAGTATAAACATCATTCTGTCATAATATAGGCTAATAGTCAGTCAATTGTACTTGAGATAATACTGCTTTAAGCAGCAAATCTTTACCGCCATTTTGATGTTTAGATCCTGATGTAAAAGACTCATATGGGTTCTCTCTTGGGTTTTGTATCTTATTAATCAATTCATTGGAATGAATTCCAATAAGGCATTATTTAATCAAGCAGTGTTCTGTGTAGAGACTTTATAACTGTTGCTTCTATTGTTCAGTATAATGTAATGTTCATGCTACTGATTTTTGCACAAATGTTTCGTTTTTAATAACATGAAAGGGAATGCATGAGCTCCTCTGTGTAATGAATCAATCTTTTGCAGATGTGTTGGAAATATAAACAGGGTCGGATAGTTTTGTGTTACAATGTGAATGCTTCCCAAAAATTGACAAAGTCTTACTTGTATTGACAAAGGTGAAGTGGCTGGTTTCTCATGACTGTGGTGTTACACATTACAGTGAATTTCCAGGACTGTTTGCACACCTGAGTGGAAGTGCTCAAGGTGAGCTATTGCGACTGCTAAGTGTGTGTCATTTGCTGTCAATAGGTTTAATGTTAGTACTCTAGATGTCAGGTTTAGTGTTAGTACTCTAGATGTCAGGTTTAGTGTTAGTACTCTAGATGTCAGGTTTAATGTTAGTACTCTAGATGTCAGGTTCAATGTTAGTACTCTAGATGTCAGGTTTAATGTTAGTACTCTAGATGTCAGGTTTAATGTTAGTACTCTAGATGTCAGGTTTAATGTTAGTACTCTAGACATCACAGTTAATGCAGCTAGGTTAGAATATTTCCTTTAATATTGAAACTGGGTCATTTAAGGTCAAAACCAGGTCAAATATGTAAAAAAAAAATCTTTAACACTTATACCTTAGAGGCAACATTCTCTACCGGATCTTTATTATAATTTGCCACAATGAAATGTAAGTTAAGTTTGAAAATGGTTAACCACAGTCCAAAACTAGGTCTCTTGGTTTAATAATAGAAATTCTTATTAACTCTCTAAAAGCCACATTTGCTACTTGATCATTATAGGTATGTCTCTGTTAATTCAAGATGAAGTTCAAAACTAGGTTACCTGAAGTTGTTTGTTTTTATTTTTTTGGTTTAACGCTTTTTTTATGCCCCCAAAGGGAGGCATATTAGTTTTCAACTGTCCGTCCGTTCGTTCGTTAGTTCTTTCGTTCGTTCATCACAACGTTAACTTTTTGCATGAAGGCACTTTACTCGCGAACCACTGCACCCAGGACCTTCAGACTTCACATGCTGATAGTACTTATTGAGTACATGACCCCTACTGACTTTAGGTTACCAGGTCAAAGGTCAAGGTCAAAGGTCAAGGTGCTGCGGGGGGCATTTGTCACCATTAGTGACAGCTCTTGTTCAACAGTATGTAAGTCATGTAACGGCGGGCAGTTAACCTAACCAGTGTTCCTGGATTCTGTACCAGTACAAACCTGTTCTCTGCAAGTACCTGCCAACTTCCTCACATGAATTATCAGAGGTGGAGGACGACTGAATTCAGACACAATTTCTTTATAAAATTATCAAATTGTCACGATAAACGTACTCCCCACCGGGGGATCGAACTCGCGACCCTTCGATCCATAGACCAATGCTCTCCCTACTGAGCTAAGTGGGTGGGCTTACCTGAAGTTAAAAACTAGGTCACAGGATCAAATCAGAAAAGAAGCTTGTTAGTACTGTATGATTGTGATAATATATTCTACCAGATTTTCATAAAAAATATGTAAAAGTGTTTTATGAAATATAGGTCATGTTTGAAACTGGGTTGTCTAAGATCAAAAACTAGGCTTCAAGGTCAATCATATAAAATAAGCTTGTTTACACTCGAAAGGCCACATTTTCTACACAATCTTTGTAAAAATTTGCCATAATATTTGCCTCAGTGAAATCTACAACAAAATGCTAACAAGTCATCAGAGGTCAAAAACTAGGTTACTTGGTCAGATTTCCAGAGGTCATATTTTGTAATCTTCATAAAACTCTGTCAGAAGGTTTATTTAAGTTCATGAAATTTTTGTCCCAGTGTTCATGTTTCTGCAATCTGGGTTCTAAACTGGGTCAGCTGAGGTCAAAAACTAGGTCACTTAGTCAGGTCATTGAAAGTTCTTATTTACATTTTACATGCAACATTTTAAAGTGTAATTCATGAAATTTTATCAGAATGCTTGTCATAATAAAATCATGGTGTTACTTGAAACTGGGTTACTAGGTCACTAGGTCAGATCATTGAAAAACTTAGTTGATGTTCTACCTGTGATATATAAAGTATGAAGTAATAAAATCTAGGTCAGATTGAAGAGTATTATTTTTGTTTGGGATTTAGGGACACAAAATTTACTGATGTATTTTTGCTTATGTAGGAAGTGGTTTAAGTAGATTACAGTGATATTAATTATAGTGGTAGACTGTAGTTTGTAAAGAGTGAAAAGTATTTTTTGTGTTCAGACAGTGTCAGGCAAATATTTTGCTATCTGTGGACAGATGCTGAAGTAGATGAAAACATTGTTGTGTACAAGGATTTCAAATATTGCATGGATTTTTGCTGTGAAGGTAGCATGTCATTATAAGTATTGTGTACAGGCATTTCATTGGACTATAGATCTGAAGGGAGCATTTCCTAACACGAGATTGCAGTGTGACAAGCATTTCATATAATATATAACAATTAAAAGCAGGTGTATTATCATGTTGTGTCAGTTACTTTATATGAATTTAATTCAAGTGAAGGTGCATCTTCTCAGGTAAAATGGCTGTTTGATGTAATTCTGTAGGTACATAGTATACATCTTCAAATTTATATTAACCCTTACCATGTTGGACATGATTGATTCTGCCTTTGCGAACAGTGTAGATCATGATCAGCCTGCACGTCTGTGCAGTCTGATCATGATCTGCACTGTTCGCTATTAATCCAGTATCTTTTTGGTAAGAACCCCTTAACAGTTAATGCAGGTACTGTCAAAATTGGAAGATGGACAAATTCATTATAGAAATTTAGCAGGGTAAGATTTATGAAACAAACAAAATGCAGAAGTCATAAGCTTCTGGAGACTGTGGATGCATGTCTAAAATATTCTATACAATATTAACTTTAGTAGCTCATACATTATGCAAGGCAATGGTAACCATTACTCTGAAACGTCTGACTCAGTATTTACCCTATGATATTTTGTTCACATAGAAATGATTTTCTTGCCAAGGTCTTAAAAGCAGGTATCAAATATTCATAGATTCAAGCAAGAAAGTGATATTTTTAACATCAAGTGTCAGTCATTTTATAACGAAAGGGCTCAACAAGTATAAGTCGAAATGGGTAGAAGAGATAAGTTTATTACTATGTAGCCATTTTTGAACAAGTATAGTCTAAGAATGCTTTGGCTGAGAAAGATTTTGTTGAGTTATTTGTCTGCCAGAAGAGAATTATTGGTGCTTTCTGCATAGTGGAATTTATCTGAATTTCCCCTTTATAAGAACAGGGAGCCTATAGGCAAATGTAGAAACTCTGTGTTACTGAAGCGGATTATCAGTTATACACTGACTGTTCTGTGAGTAATGAAATACAGTCTGTATGGTGTATATCCAGTTTCATTAGGATGGATGTAGATCCGAAGGCAACTGTTAAAAAGCCACTCTCATCGGCTTCTGAAATTATGTATAGGCATCAGAAAAAGAGAAAAAAATGGTTCAGAACATTTTTACAAGGGAATGAAAAGAAAGCTGAAAAAGAAAAGTTAGAAAAGGAAGACTTGCACAAAGGCGTTAGTAAGTCGCTGGAAAATGTAGGTCAAATGAATATGTCATTGCTTGGACTTCAGGAGCGTGCATCATCAGCATCATACCTTCCAAATGATGTAGATTCTGTGTCTATTTCAAGTAGCGAAAGTGACACAGCCGAAGTATTTGGCTCCTCCTATTCTGAGCAAGAGAGGCAACTTAGGAGAGGACAGCGGTATTCTTCCTCAGACAACGAAATGACATCTGAAAGTGAATTTACAGATAGCAATATTAATGATAGTGATACTTATCCAAAACATGAACATGTCAAGAAAAATGACTCGATTGAATCTGATTCTGGATTTTCAAATTTACTTAGTTATCTGCCCCTAGGTTTAGCCCCTGCCGCTACACACAGGGGCTCCTGTGATTCCCTTATTTCTCAGTCAGAAGAGAAAAATACACTTGTACAACTGATTGAAATGTCTGCAGATTCTGACCAGGTGAGTAATTAGTCATTTGAATTGATAGGACTTTTTCCTAACATTTTGTAAGGAAATTATGTATCTATGAATTTAAGTCATTTGCAGTGTTTTTGCTGAGCCAACTCAGATAGTGATGTACTGAATGAAGCTAAATATTTTTTTCCCTTGTAGCTAGGGGAACTTGACACATGTAGTTTTTTTTTTACTGGAAGGCAGTAACCTATAGCTGTATTTTTTATTTATTAATGTTCTAATTATTAACTTCATTTATTTTAAACTTTTGGATTGACTTTCTTAATATGCTGTTTGATGGAAATATGCTATAAGACTTTTATATACATGCTGCCATGAAATCATTGGTATCCACTAATCGTAGCTGCATCAAACCACAAAGATTAACCCCAGGGAACACATTCCCTTTCATTTTGTCTTCAAAAGTAGAAATTCAAGAATTTATACCCTATTACAAAATAGCTGTCTTGAACAAACACATGAAATTCAGTGTCGGTGAAATTAAATGATTTCAGAGCACTAAATATTACATATGGATATGACTACAAAGTTTAATAATAGTGAGTGACTGACAGTGTTAATTACATTTTTAGCTCACCTGAGCAATGCTCAGGTGAGTTTTTCTGATCGCTCGATGTCCGGCGTCCGGCGTCCGTCGTCTGTCGTCTGTCGTCGTTCGTCCTTTTCAACATTTGCTTGTGTATGCGATAGAGGCTGTATTTTCAATTAATCTTCATGAATATTGGTCAGATGATAACCTTGATGAAATCTAGGCCGAGTTCGAAAATGGGTCATCTCGGGTCAAAAACTAGGTCACTAGGTCAAATCAAAAAAAAACCTTGTGTATGCGATAGAGACTGTATTTTTCATTTAATCTTCATGAAATTGGTCAGAATGATAACTTTGATGAAATCTAGGCCGAGTTCGAAAATGGGTCATCTCAGGTCAAAAACTAGGTCACTAGGTCAAATCAAAGAAAAACCTTGTGTATGCGATAGAGGTGGTATTTTTCAATTAATCTTCAAGAAAATTGGTCAGAATGATAACCTTGATGAAATCTAAGACGAGTTCGAAAATGGGTCATCTCGGGTCAAAAACTAGGTCACTAGGTCAAATCAAAGAAAAACCTTGTGTATGCGATAGAGGCTGTATTTTTCAATTGATCTTCATGAATTTTGGTCAGAATGATTGCCTTGATGAAATTTAGACCAAGTTCCAAAATGGGTCATCTCGGGTCAAAAACTAGGTCACTAGGTCAAATCAAAGAAAAACCTTGTGTATGTGATAGAGGCTGTATTTTTCAATTGATCTTCATGAATTTTGGTCAGAATGATTGCCTTGATGAAATCTAGGCCGAGTTCGAAAATGGGTCATCTCGGGTCAAAAACTAGGTCACTAGGTCAAATCAAAGAAAAACCTTGTGTATGCGATAGAGGCGGTATTTTTCAATTGATCTTCATGAATTTTGGTCAGAATGATTGCCTTGATGAAATCTAGGCCGAGTTTGAAAATGGGTCATCTCGGGTCAAAAACTAGGTCACTAGGTCAAATCAAAGAAAAACCTTGTGTATGTGATAGAGGCTGTATTTTTCAATTGATCTTCATGAATTTTGGTCAGAATGATTGCCTTGATGAAATCTAGGCCGAGTTCGAAAATGGGTCATCTCGGGTCAAAAACTAGGTCACTAGGTCAAATCAAAGAAAAACCTTGTGTATGCGATAGAGGTGGTATTTTCCAATTAATCTTCATGAATATTGGTCAGAATGATAACCTTGATGAAATCTAAGCCGAGTTTGAAAATGGGTCATCTCGGGTCAAAAACTAGGTCACTAGGTCAAATCAAAGAAAAACCTTGTGTATGCGATAGAGGCTGTATTTTTCAATTGATCTTCATGAATTTTGGTCAGAATGATTGCCTTGATGAAATCTAGGCCGAGTTCGAAATTGGGTCATCTCGGGTCAAAAACTAGGTCACTAGGTCAAATCAAAGAAAAACCTTGTGTATGCGATAGAGGCTGTATTTTTCAATTGATCTTCATGAATTTTGGTCAGAATGATTGCCTTGATGAAATCTAGGCCGAGTTCAAAAATGAGTCATCTCGGGTTAAAAACTAGGTCACTAGGTCAAATCAAAGAAAAACCTTGTGTATGCGATAGAGGATGTATTTTTCAATTGATCTTCATGAATTTTGGTCAGAATGATTGCCTTGATGAAATCTAGGCCGAGTTCGAAAATGGGTCATCTCCGGTCAAAAACTAGGTCACTAGGTCAAATCAAAGAAAAACCTTGTGTATGCGATAGAGGTGGTATTTTCCAATTAATCTTCATGAATATTGGTCAGAATGATAACCTTGATGAAATCTAAGCCGAGTTCGAAAATGGGTCATCTCGGGTCAAAAACTAGGTCACTAGGTCAAATCAAAGAAAAACCTTGTGTATGCGATAGAGGCTGTATTTTTCAATTGATCTTCATGAATTTTGGTCAGAATGATTGCCTTGATGAAATCTAGGCCGAGTTCGAAATTGGGTCATCTCGGGTCAAAAACTAGGTCACTAGGTCAAATCAAAGAAAAACCTTGTGTATGCGATAGAGGCTGTATTTTTCAATTGATCTTCATGAATTTTGGTCAGAATGATTGCCTTGATGAAATCTAGGCCGAGTTCAAAAATGAGTAAAAAGGTCAATCAAAATGCCCCAAAAGTAAAAGGGTTTTCTGGGCCTAGAGCTTTGCTATTTGGTGTGAAACAAAACTAGTGGTCCTTCCAAAGATTGTTCAGATTATTTCCCTGGGGTAAAATATGGCCCCCCCACCCCGGGGGTCACAAGGTTTATATAGACTTATATAGGAAATTTTTTGAAAAAATGCTCTTGTCCAAAACCACAGGGCCTAGGGCTTTGATATTTTGTATATGACATCATCTAGTGGTCCTCTACTTAGATTGTTCAAATTATTCCCCTAGGGTCAAATATGGCTCTGCCCTGAGGTCACATGGTTTACATAGACTTATATAGGGAAAAACTTTGAAAATCTTCTTGTCCAAACCACAAAGACTATGGCTTTGATATTTTGTAATGTGCATCATCTAGTGGTTCTCTATCAAGTTTGTTCAAAGTATCCCTCTAGGTCAAATATGGCCCGCCCAGGGGTACATGGTTTATAGACTTATATAGGGAAAAACTTAGAATCTTCATGTCCATAACTTACATCATTCAAATTTGGACCACATGTATAGTTTTGAGTGGCAAGATGAACTTGACATGAGTTGACATTGATCTTGACTAGTGACCTACTTTCACATTCTGTAGCTACAGCCTTCAAATTTTGACCACATGCAAAAGTTTGTGTACTGAAACAAACTTTGACCTTGTTATTGACCAAGTGACCTACTTTCACATTTTTGAAGGTACAGGCTTCAAATTTGGACCACATGCATAGTTTTTTGTTCCAAAATGAAATTTGACCTTGATTTTGACCTAGTGACCTACTTTCACACTATTCAAGCTACAGCCTTTAAATTTGAACCACAAGCCTAGTTTTATGTACTGAAATGAACTTTGATCTTGAGATTGACCTAGTGACATACTTTCACATTTTTGAAGGTACAGGCTTCAAATTTGGACCACTTGCATAGTTTTGTGTTCCGAAATAAAATTTGACCTTGATTTTGACCTAGTGACCTACTTTCACATTTCTCAAGCTGCAGCCATCAAATTTGAACCACATACATAGTTTTGTGTACCGAAATGAACTTTGATCTTGAGATTGACCTAGTGACCTACTTTCACATTTCTGAAGGTACAGGCTTCAGATTTTGACTGCATGCATATTTTTGTGTTCTGAATTGAAATTTCTGAATTGAAATTTGACATTGATTTTTACCTACTACCTACTTTCACATTTCTCAAGCTACTACCTCAAAATTTAAAGCAATGCGTAGTTCTGTCTACCGAAATTAACTTTTACCTTGATATTGATCTAGTGACCTACTTTCACATTTCTCAAGCCTCAGCTTTCAAATTTGGACCACATACACATTGTTTTGTACCAGAATTAAATTTGACCTTGATTTTGACCTTGAGCTAGTCTTGAAATTTGGAACATTCAAAAATGGCTCAGTGGATGGCACCAAGATCACTCTGTAATCTCTTGTTAGGTTAATAGGTTAAAGGTCAAGGTCAGATTAAACCAGAATGGTAGAACTTCTGTTTACAATGAGCATATAATTTCTGTTCCTTGTGCAATTACTAAATGCATCAAGGGGGGCATTTCGTGTTCGACGAGCTCTTGTTACATTGGACACAACCATGTACATTTTTTCATATGTCTCATTACACTCAAGACTTATGAATGTGTTTCATTTAACTCTGAAGACAACCATGAATGTGTTTTATTGCATCAGTGCAGTCTGATCATGATCTGCACTGTTCATCATTCAGTATCGTTTTGGTAAGCACCCCTTTTAACAGTTAATGGTACTGTCCAAATTGAGCCCACCCGCTTAGCTCAGTAGGTAGAGCGTCGGTGTACGGATCGAGGGGTCGTGAGTTCGATCCTTGGGCGGGGCGTATGTTCTCCGTGACTATTTGATAAACGACATTGTGTCTGAAATCATTAGTCCTCCACCTCTGATTCATGTGGGGTAGTTGGCAGTTATTTGCGGAGAACAGGTTTGTACTGGTACAGAATCCAGGAACACTGGTTAGGTTAACTGCCTGCCGTTATATGACTGAAATACTGTTGAAAAACGGCGTTAAACCCAAAACAAACAAAAACTGTCCAAATTGAAAGCTGGACAAGTTCATTATAGAAATTTGTCAGGGTAAGGGTTAAACTTATTGTGTCCCCCCCCCCCAATCCTAACCCCAGGGGGACATATTGTTTTTGCCCTGTCCATCCATCCTTCTATCCATCCATCCGTCACACTTTATTACCGATCAATAACTGGAGAACCATTTGATGAGAACCACTTGACCTAGAATCTTCAAACTTCATAGGGTGGTAGGGCTTTTGGAGTAGACAACCCTATTTTGTTTTTGGGGTCACTCCATCAAAGGTCAAGGTCACAGGGACCTGAACATAGGAAACCATTTCCAATCAGTAACTTGAGGAACCACTTGACCAAGAATGTTGAAACTTCATGATATGATTGGACATGTAGAGTAGATGACCCGTATTGATTTTGGGGTCACTGTATTAAAGGTCACGGTCACAGGGGCCAGAACATTGAAAACTTTTTCAGATCAGTAACTTGAGAACCACTTGACCCAGAATGTTGAAACTTCATAGGATGATTGGAAATGTAGTCTAACAGTAGATGGCCCCTATTGATTTTTGGGTCACTTGATCAAAGTTTAAGGTCACTGGGGCCAGAAATTGGAAAACTGTTTCTCATCGATAACTTGAGAACCTTTTGACCCAGAACCTTCAAACTTCATAGGATGGTAGGACTTACTGTATCGATGACATTTATTAGCTCGACTATTCGAAGAATAAGTAGAGCTATCCTACTCACCACGGCGTCGGTGTCGGTGTAGGCGTCACACCCTGGTTAAGTTTTTTGTATTTTTTTTTGTACCAGTCCACATTTTGACACAGTCTTTTGAGATAAAGTTTTGAAACTTTCAACACTTGTTTACCATCACCATGTCCAGTTATAGGCAAGAGTACATAACTCTGTCAAGCATTTTGGTTAAATTATTGCCCCTTTTTGACTTAGAAATCTTGGTTAAGTTTTTCGTACCAGTCTTCATTTTGACAAAGTCTTTTGAGATAAAGCTTTGAAACTTTCAACACTTGGTTACCATCACCATGTCCAGTTGTAGGCAAGAGCACATAACTCCATCAAGCATTTTGGCTGAATTATGGCCCCTTCTGACTTAGAAATCTTGGTTAAGTTTTTCGTACCAGTTCAATATTATATTTTGTGTAAAGTGTTTGACATACGGTTTTGAAACTTTTATATATTGTTCTGTATTATAGTCTCTATCAATAGGTTAGAGTACATAACTCTTTCATCTTTTTTGGCTGAATTATGGCCCTTTTTGAACTTGGAAATTGGTTCTGTTTTCGTATGTTCATGTTTTGTTTAGACTATTTGACATATTGCTTTTAAACTTTAAACACTTGTTTATCATTATGATTTCCATCTGTAGACAAGAGTACATAACTCTGACAACTATTTTGGCTGAATTATGGCCCTTTTTGGACTTTGAAATTTTTGTCAAAACTATTTGAACTGTGGCTTTGAAACTTTTAACACTAGTATATTAACATGATTTCCATCTGTAGGCAAGTGTACATAACTCTGTCAACTATTTTGACTGAATTATGACCCTTTTTGGACTTGGAAATTTGTTAAATTTTTCATACAAGTCCATATTTTGCCTGGCATATAACTTAACATATTTGCCATCATAGTCACATATTGCCATTTAGTGCAAGACTAATCGAAATCCACATATACAGGAACATTTTTTATGTAATCCATTTTTTTCTTTTGTCTGAAAATCTATGGAAATATTTTGACCCCATTCTTCAATCAATTCTTCGAATAGTCGAGCACGCTGCCATCTGACAGCTCTTGTTGATTATGGGCTCACTTGAGCAAAAGTCAAGGTCATAGGGGCCTGAACATGGAAAACTCTTTCTGATCAATAACTTGAGAACCACTTGGCCTAGAATGTTGAAACTTCATAGGACATGCAGAGTAGACGACCCCTATTGATTTTAGGGTCTCTCGATCAAAGGTCAAATTCACAGGGGCTAGAACATGAAAGACCATTTCCAATCCATAACTTGAGAACCACTAAGCCCAGAATGTTGAAACGTCTTTGAATGATTGGACATGCTGAGTAGATGATCCCTATTGCAGCCAACCTTTGGTGTCTCTTGGACTTTTGCTCCTGTACCCTTTACTATTGGGACCCAGTCCGCTTAGCTCAGTAGGTAGAGCATCGGTCTATGGATCGCGGGGTCATGAGTTCGATCCTCGGGCTGGGCGTATGTTCTCCGTGACTATTTGATAAATGACATTGTGTCTGAGATCATTAGTCCTCCACCGCTGATTCATGTGGGGAAGTTGGCAGTTACTTGCGGAGAACAAGTTTGTACTGGTACAGAATCCAGGAACACTGGTTAGGTTAACTGCCCGCCGTTACATGACTGAAATACTGTTGAAAAACGGCGTTAAACCCAAAACAAACAAACAAACAAAACTATGCATTGGGGGAGACATGCACTTTTCTACAAAAGCATCATCTAGTTACTTCTGGTCAAACTGTTTTCTTTGTCAACTCGACCCAAAAACTTTTGCATTAACTGTAGTACCTTTATTATATACAACTACAATTTTAACAAAGATTCATGCAATGACACCATTTTATCTGGAATAGATTAAAATGAACATTAGAGAAGAGTCTCCCTGTCAGAAGCTAGACTTAAAACCTATTAAAGGATATGTACTGTTTTGATTTCCTGAAGGAATTGATATAACATAAATATTTGCCGACATTCTTCCCTTCACCAGCCCAAGAATCCCTCAACATTAATTTAAACAATTTTTAGCTCGACTATTCATAGAATAGTGAGCTGTTGCACTCGCCCATGCGTCGGCGTCGGCGTCTGCGTCCCGATTTTGGTTAAGGTTTTGTATGTAAGCTGGTATCTTAGTAACCACTTGTGGGAATGGATTGAAACTTCACACACTTATTCACTGTGACAAACTGACTTACATTGCACAGGTTCCATAACTCTATTTTGCTTTTTTACAAAATTATGCCCCTTTTTCGACTTAGAAATTTTTGGTTAAGGTTTTGTATGTAAGCTGGTATCTCAGTACTTACTAATGGGAATGGATTGAAACTTCACTACTTGTTCACTATCTGATCTGACATGCACTAGCAAGTCCCATAACTCTACTCTCTTATTTTTCAAAATTATGCCCCTTTTTCGACTTAGCAGTTTTGGTTAAATTTTTGTATGTAATCTGATATCTCAGTATCCACTAATTGGAATGGATTGAAACTTCACACACTTGTTCACTGTCATGATCTAACATGCACTGTGAAGGTCCCATAACTCTACTTTGCATTTTTACAAAATTATGCCCCTTTGACTTAGCAGTTTTTTGTTAAGTTTTTGTATGTAAGCTGGTATCTCAGTATCCACAAATTGGAAAGGATTGAAACTTCACACACTTATTCACTGTCATGATATGACATGCAGTACAGAGGTTCAATACCTCTACTTTGCATTTTACAAAATTATGCCCCTTTTTCAACTTTTGTATTCATTCAATTGACAAGGCTGTTGAATAGTCGAGCGTTGCTGTCCTCCGACAGCTCTTGTTTTTTATCTGGTTTTTTTTAGCTCACCTGTCACAAAGTGACAAGGTGAGCTTTTGTGATCGAGCAGCGTCCGTCGTCCGTGCGTGCGTGTGTAAACTTTTCCTTGTGAAAATGGGTCAGAATGTTCATCTTGGTAAATTCTAGGTCAAGTTTGAAACTGGGTCATGTGCCTTCAGAAACTAGGTCAGTAGGTCTAAAAATAGAAAAACCTTGTGACCTCTCTAGAGGCCATAATTTTCAATGGATCTTCATGAAAATTGGTCAGAATGTTCACCTTGATGATATCTAGGTCAAGTTCGAAACTGGGTCACGTGCCTTCAAAAACTAGGTCAGCAGGTCTAAAAAAAGAAAAACCTTGTGACCTCTCTAGAGGCCATATATTTCACAAGATCTTCATGAAAATTGGTCAGAACGTTTATCTTGATGATATCTAGGTCAAGTTCGAAACTGGGTCACGTGCCATCAAAAACTAGGTCAGTAGGTTAAATAAAAGAAAAACCTTGTGACCTCTCTAAAGGCCATATTTTTCATGGGATCTGTATGAAAGTTGGTCTGAATGTTCATCTTGATGATATCTAGGTCAAGTTTGAAACTGGGTCACGTGCGGTCAAAAACTAGGTCAGTAGGTCTAAAAATAGAAAAACCTTGTGACCTCTCTAGAGGCCATATATTTCATGAAATCTTCTTGAAAATTGGTCAGAGTGTTCACCTTGATGATATCTAAGTCAAGTTCGAAAGTGGGTCACGTGCCGTCAAAAACTAGGTCAGTAGGTCAAATAATAGAAAAACCTTGTGACCTCTCTAGAGGCCATATTTTCCATGGGATCTGTATGAAAGTTGGTCTGATTGTTCATCTTGATGATATCTTGATCAAGTTCGAAAGTGGGTCACGTGCCATCAAAAACTAGGTCAGTAGGTCAAATAATAGAAAAAACCTTGTGACCTCTCTAAAGGCCATATTTTCAAATTGATCTTCATGAAAGTTGGTCTGGATGTTCATCTTGATGATATCTAGGTCAAGTTCGAAACTGGGTCATGTGCGGTCAAAAACTAGGTCAGTAGGTCTAAAAATAGAAAAACCTTGTGACCTCTCTAGAGGCTTTACTTGTGAATGGATCTCCATAAAAATTGGTCAGAATGTTCATCTTGATGATATCTAGGTCAGGTTTGAAAGTGGGTCACGTGCCATCAAAAAGTAGGTCCGTAGGTCAAATAATGAAAAAACGTTGTGACCTCTCTAGAGGCCATATTTTTCATGGGATCTGTATGAAAGTTGGTCTGAATGTTTATCTTGATGATATCTAGGTCAAGTTTGAAACTGGGTCAACTGCGATCAAAAACTAGGTCAGTAGGTCTTGAAATAGAAAAACCTTGTGACCTCTCTAGAGGCCATACCCTTGAATGGATCTTCATGAAAATTGGTCAGAATGTTCACCTTGATGATATCTAGACCAGATTTGAAACTGGGTCACGTGCCTTAAAAAACTAGGTCAATAGGTCAAATAATAGAAAAACCTTGTGACCTCTCTAGAGACCATATTTTTCAATGGATCTTCATGAAAATTGGTCAGAATTTTTATCTTGATAATATCTAGGTCAAGTTCAGAACTGGGTCACATGAGCTCAAAAACTGGGTCACTATGTCAAATAATAGAAAAAACGACGTCATACTCAAAACTGGATCATGTGGGAAGAGGTGAGCGATTCAGGACCATCATGGTCCTCTTGTTGTTTTTTTTTATCCCTTGATCATCAGATCATAATAATTATGCAGTACCCCACTTTAGTCACTTGAAGTATTATCTCTAGAAACGGCAATGAAATTGTATTGGTAACTATTCAGTACAGTTTATCCTCCATTAACTGGAATTATGATTACCATCTTTATACCCCCACCAAACATGTTTGGGTGGGGTGGGGCTATATAGGAGTCAGTTTTGTCGCGTCCCGTCCCGTCGCGTCGCGAAATCTATTATCTCAATTATTTCTAAATGGATTTGATTCAAACTTAAAATAGATGTTCCACCTTATCACCCACATCATGTGACACAAGGGCATAACTCTGACACCAAGTTTTCATGAATTATGTCCCCTTTTACTTAGAATTTAAGGTTAATTTTGTTGTATTTTCACTATATCTCAGTTATTACAAAATGGATTTGATTCAAACTTAAAATAGATGTTCCACCTTATCACCCATATCATGTCACACAAGGTGCATAATTCTGACACCAATTTTTCATGAATTATGCCCCTTTTTACTTAGAATTTAAGGTTATTTTGATGTATTTTCACTATATCTCAGTTACTACTGAATGGATTTGATTCAAACTTAAAATAGGTGTTCCACCTCATCACCCACATCTTGTGACACAAGGTGCATAACTCTGACACCAATTTTTCTTGAATTATGTACCCTTTTACTTAAAATTTAAGGTTAATTTTGATGTATTTTCACTATATCTCATTCTGATTGGCTTAGAGCCAAAGGGAAGTAACCTTTTTTTAACTTTTGTACTGAGTTTCTTTCCCTTAAATTCCAGGAATTAGTCTATTTTTAGAAATCCTATTTTTAGATTTTCAATATTTTAGGTATTTTTTCAACTTTTTTATTACAAGTCCTATGTAAAAAGTAAATGCATTTTTCTGTGGTAACATGGGTCGGTAAGGCATTTTTTTGTATTCACTTTTAGAGTATCTCTAATATTAGAGATTTTTTATATTTACTAGTATTACATTACTAGTATTATACTAGTATTACTTATATGTGGAAGCCCAGGATGAAGTACTCCAAAGACAAGTAAAATTCTTTTTAAGTATTAAGCTTTTTTGACATTTTTATATTATTCTAAGTATTTTTAAGATTTCTTATGGTTGCCATTCTTCTGTGACAAGACCATATGGTGGGGGTATGAGTCACTCCTGTGACAGTTCTAGTTTAATCAGACTTCTAGTTAATAAATGGGTAGATATCAGAGATTATTGTGAATGGTCTAAAATTATCAATAATGCAGTATTCCTTCCATTGACTGGAAGTATGGTTACAAAAGGAGTAGAATTTTTGTCATCTAAGAAACCAGTTTCAGGTGCAACATCCCCATGGCTGCAAATAGTTAGAGATCTTGACATCAGAGCTTAGCTAAATAACCTGTTAAAGAATATGGTATTCTGCTTTGATTTCCCTGGTGGAAATGTCACAACATAAATAGCTGCTGACATTCAAGACATTTATTCTGCTACCAGTACCCAAGTCCATCTGCATTCCAGTATCTATAGTGTAACAAAGTTCCATCTGGCACTATACCTTCCTTGTTTGATTTAAAGTTGGAGTTATTACCAACACTGTATTGGATAGACATATTTTGACATTCTGAAAAAAAAAAACTCAGACATTGTCCTTGATTTATGTTTGGACTGGTGGTGCATCAGAATATTGATGGATTGTGTTTTTGCATGTCTCAATAATATACAAACAGGAAAATCTGCAATCAACTTAAACTGCTGCTGACGTGTGACGGTGTTATATTTCCTGAAGATATGGTACACAACTGTTGTTATTTACTTCTTTATCACTGATTTGATTAAACCTTATTTCTATTCAGACGGGGAATGTGAGAGTTTGGAAAATGATCAAGATGCTTCTGAATTATTCATGAGTTCTTAAAGTTTCTTGTTTATTTATTTTCAGGTACAAGTGATCCCTACGTGAAATTCAAACTCGGCAGCAAACAGCTGTACAAAAGTCGAACTGTTCACAAGAACCTTAATCCAAAATGGGACGAACGGTTTGTTCTGTCTATAGAAGATGTTTTCCGTCCAATACTCCTCAGTGTTTATGACTATGATCGAGGCAGCTTTGATGATTCTATGGGTTCAGCGGAGTTAAATTTAGAAAATTTGAAACCAAATGAGTAAGAAAATTGTCCTCACTCTTATAATAATAATTCACCAAACTTGAACAAAATGTGCTTGCTAATAAGTCCTCAGCCAAGTTAGATAACTAGTCAAATAGGCCCAGGCACTTCGGAATTATAGCCCTTGAATTTTTTTTTTAATAATCAAAGCACTGAAAGTCTGATAAGGCAGTTGAGGTCTTGGTGCATGGTTGACTCATATACTACTATTCAGATGGTTAGGCAGTTGTGGGACACATGCGCTTTTGTCAAAAGCAGCTCTAGTAATAATAATAATAATAATAATAATAATAATAGTAATAATAATAATGTCTATGTCAGATCATTCACTAAGATCAGAACTATAACCTCAAGTTGATTGTGTATAAATCAGCTGCTGTAAAATTGTATAATGTTGTGGTTTTGACCAAAATATCTATTTCCTGCGAATTTGAATTTGTGGATTTCATCTTTTTGTTCATTGAAATTTTAATTTGTGGATTGACACAACCTGTGAAAAGTTGTCAGTCCAGGAAAATAAATGATTTTGTAGCAAATATCTGTTGTTTAGCTATTCTGCAGAGAAAATGATAATTAATTATGCTAAATTATTTAATTATTACATTTCTAAGAGTGGCAGTAGAAAGACCTAGGAATGATACCATATTCTGGTTAAAACTTGATTATGACATTTCATTTGAAACTGCATAGTGATATTCCGGTTGAAGCTTGATAATGGCATTCTGGTTGAAACTGCATGGTAATATTCCAGTTGAAGCTTGATAATAGCATTCTGGTTGAAATTACATGATGATATTCCGGTTGTAGCTTGATAATTATGGCATTCTGGTTGAAACTGCATGGTGATATTCCAGTTGAAACTTGGTAATGGCATTCTGGTTGAAATTGCATGATGATATTCCGGTTGAAGCTTGATAATTATGGCATTCTGGTTGAAACTGCATGGTGATATTCCAGTTGAAGCTTGGCAATGGCATTCTGGTTGAAATTGCATGATGATATTCCAGTTGAAGCTTGATAATTATGGCATTCTGGTTGAAACTGCATGGTGATATTCCAGTTGAAGCTTGGTAATGGCATTCTGGTTGAAATTGCATGATGATATTCCGGTTGAAGCTTGATAATTATGGCATTCTGGTTGAAACTGCATGGTGATATTCCAGTTGAAGCTTGGTAATGGCATTCTGGTTGAAATTGCATGATGATATTCTGGTTGAAGCTTGGTAATGGCATTCTGGTTGAAATTGCATGATGATATTCCGGTTGAAGTTTGATAATTATGGCATTCTGGTTGAAACTGCATGGTGATATTCCAGTTGAAGCTTGGTAATGGCATTCTGGTTGAAATTGCATGATGATATTCTGGTTGAAGCTTGATAATTATGGCATTCTGGTTGAAACTGCATGGTGATATTCCAGTTGAAGCTTGGTAATGGCATTCTGGTTGAAATTGCATGATGATATTCCGGTTGAAGCTTGATAATGGCATTCTGGTTGAAACTGCATGGTGATATTCCAGTTGAAGCTTGGTAATGGCAATTTGGTTGAATCTGCATGGTGATACTCAGGCCACACCAAATTGATGTCTTGTTCTTCGGATTTTTTTCAAAAATATTTGGGGCGAGCGAGCGAAAAAAAATTAAAATATTTTTTTTTCAAATCATCATTTATTGAAGCGAGCGAAGAGCGATGAAATAGAAAACAAATTAAATAATCACTTGTGTCATGTTTATCACCAAATCAAGTGTATTTCTATTCATAAGCCGGAAAAACAAATGTGTGTGAAGTAACATTCAGACAGCATTGTCTTTGGAGTATTGAATATTTAATGTGTGATGCATACAATAAAAAGTAAGAAATATATCAGCGCTTTTATTATTCTGAAATGTCTTATTTATCCCATATCACTTAACAATTTTCTCTGCTGGTGACACATTAGACCTTTTAACCTTTGAAGTGCTGGACAACATGTATCTATTACAAATGCAGATCACACAGCACTCTACTGAACCTGTTAATCTGAGGTGGTACTATTTGGTGCCAAGTCTGCAGGCTGGGTGTTACTGTCAGAAATCAAATGAAAATCCAGCACTTTGAGAGTTTGACTATACAAAGTAAACAAAAACAGACGGCGACATTTTTGGGTGACATATAAGCAAATGTCTAGAATTCCTGATGAATTGTCATGTACCATCTTTAATATCACTCAAACCAAATAAAGAATTGTAGAACAATCAACAAAAACAAAAACCTGCGTTTGAGAAACACACATAACCCCGGTGGGTTTTACACAACTGTATCTGCGGAAAGATTCATCTTATTGTATAGCGCAGCAGCCCTAACATCTCTGTAAAACTGCAGCTCGGGGAAATCTCAACAGCTGTTGCTGAAAATACCTGCCGTTCGTCATCTCGGCATGAGATAAAAAAAGACATAGGGGGCTGCCATTTTGTTATGCCCGATTTTTAAAGCGATCAAATATTACAAAATTTAATCGAATAAACTCATACTACCGGGGTAGGTATCCCTTCTGTGCGGTAGGGAGACTACGTAGTCGGATCGGTGGCTGTATTAGAGAACATGTTCTTCCGTTGCTCCGATAAATTACAAGGTGCGTTTAAACTTCGGAATTTCCACTTTTTTTTTCGTTCCTACTGATTTAGACCCAGCGCAAAAAATAGCCAGGTGCGGGCGGTCAAAAAAAATTGAAATATTTTTTTTTCATTTCCCGTCAAATTGGTGCGGGAAATCCGACGAACAGGTAATCAGTTTGGTGTGGCCTCAGGTTAAAATTTGGTTATACCATCAATACTGATAGTGCTGCCCTGCAGAAAGCATAATGAGAGTTAACAAGTCTACAAAATTTGTGTTTTATGCACCAGAATATTTGTATGGGCCATAGATAATGACAAGTGAGTAATAAGTTTTTAGGTCTTTCACTTGCTATATTCTTGAGAAATGACTTAGCCCTTATATTTGAAGAAAAAAAGTATTCATTTTCTTTTCAGACCCGCAGATATTGAGTTAAAATTGTCAGAGAAGGGTAAATCTGACTACATGGGTTTCATCAAACTGCAAGTCACTCTCATCCCAAAATCTCAGGAAGACAGAGATCAGGTTTGCTATTTCATTGCACTACACATGATTATTTGTTAAGCATATTATAAATATCCTTTGCGCAATGGTAACATAGTGACACGGGTAAAATTTTTGAGTCCTCAAAAAAAAAAGGGCCAATCTTTACAGTGAATGCCTCATAATAACGCTTTTACACGGGGTAAATTTTTCTATCCTCAAAACCTGACCCCATTTTAGCGTAGGAACCCTGAAACTTTTATTTTTGTGCCGCCCCCCAATGAGTGGTGGGGGCATATAGATTTGCTCTTGTCCGTCCGAAGTTCGTGACACCCCTAGCTCAAAAAGTATTTGATATAAATTAATGAAACCTTGCATGAATCTTGATATGAACTTGCGCACTCATATTTTTCATCTGGCTCCTGAAATAATAAAAAAAATGCACATTTTCACCTAATTATGTGCCTCACTAAAAAAGTATTTAATGTAAATTCATGAAACCTTGCTTGAGTCTCTATCATAATGTTACCTTGCACACTTGGCATTCTTCTTGAGAATTTTAGCATTTATTACAGAGTTTTGGCCCTTGAAATAGCCAAAATAGTGGATCTTTTGTTTGTGATGCTCATAGCTCAAAAAGTATATGGTATAGAATAATGAATCCATTTCATGATTTTTAGCTCGACTATTCGAAGAATAGTCTAGCTATTCTACTCACCCTGGCGTCGGCATCAGCGTCGGCGTCGGCGTCACACCTTGGTTCAGTTTTTGCATGCAAGTACATGCAGCCATCAATTAAAGGCATATAGCTTTGAAACTTATTTTTTCTTTTTCTAGGTCAATTACCAACCTCTCTGGGTCAAGTCCCATAACTCTGACATGTATTTTGAGCAAATTATGCCCCCTTTTGGACTTAGAAAATTTTTGTTAAAGTTTTACATGCAAGTTACTATCTCCAGAACTAATGCAGATATTGATTTGAAACTTCACATGTGTCTTCGGGGTTATAAAACTAGTTGATAGCAGCAAGTCCCATAACTCTGACTTTCATTTTGGCCAAATTATGCCCCCTTTTGGACTTAGAAAATTCTGGTTAAAGTTTTGCGTGCAAGTACATACAGCTATTTCTAAAAGGCATATAGATCTGAAACTTATTTTTTCTTTTTCTAGATCAATTACCAACCTCACTGGGTCAAGACCCTTAACTCTGACATATATTTTGAGCAAATTTTGCCCCCTTTTAGACTTAGAAAATTTTGGTTAAAGTTTTACCTGCAAGTTATTATCTCCAAAACTAATGCAGATATTGATTTGAAACTTCACATGTGTCTTCGGGGTTATAAAGCTAGTTGATAGCAGCAAGTCCCATAACTCTGACCTTCATTTTGGCCAAATTATGCCCCCTTTTGGACTTAGAAAATTCTGGTTAAAGTTTTGCGTGCAAGTACATACAGCTATTTCTAAAAGGCATATAGATTTGAAACTTACTTTTTCTTTTTCTAGATCAATTACCAACCTCACTGGGTCAAGTTCCATAACTCTGACATGTTTTTTGAGCAAATTATGCCCCCTTTTAGACTTAGAAAATTTTGGTTAAAGTTCTACATGCAAGTTATTATCTCCAAAACTAATGCAGATATTGATTTGAAACTTCACATGTGTCTTCAGGGTTATAAAACTAGTTGATAGCAGCAAGTCCCATAACTCTGACCTTCATTTTGGCCAAATTATGCCCCCTTTTGGACTTAGCAATTTCTGGTTAAAGTTTTGCGTGCAAGTACATACAGCTATTACTAAAAGGCATATAGATTTGAAACTTATTTTTTCTATTTCTAGATCAATTACTAACTTCACTGGATCAAGTTCCTAAACTCTGGCATGTATTTTGAGCAAATAATGCCCCCTTATGGACTTTGAAAATTCTGGTTAAAGTTTTACATGCTAGTTTCTATCTCCAAAACTAATGCAGATATTGAATTGAAACTTCACATGTGCCTTAGGGGTTATAAAACTAGTTGATAGCAGCAAGTCCCATAACTGATATGCATTTTGGTTAAATTATTCCCCCTTTTGAACTTAAAACTCTTTTGATATTTAACCTTTTTAGGTAATATTTTCCTGCCTCTGGGACAATATATCGAATAGTCGAGCTTGGCTGTCTTATGGACAGCTCTTGTTTTTTTGAGGCTATACCCCATTATGACTGCAAACATTTGAATGATTTCCTTTTATTTGTGACAAATGTACCAGTGGGGGTGCACACCCTGTGTCCTACAGACACATTCTAGTTTTAGTTTTAATTGCTGAAATTGAAAAGTTCATTACTTATATGCTTCTGAAAAGTGGACTTAAAATTTTCTTTCACTATTTTGATATTTTACCTGTTAAATTCATGATAAATAAATTTTGTTAGAAATGTCTTTATTTAAAATAGCTATTTTTATCAATATAAATCAATAAACTGTCAAATTTGCATAATTTAAGCATTCTTCAGAAAACCCTGACCTATTTAAATTCAAATCACGCATAATAAAGCCTTATAAGACAAATATAAGACTTAAGTAGATTTGGAGACAATATAATTATGTGTTATCTCTTCTATTTTTAGCTCACCTGTCACAAAGTGACAAGGTGAGCTTTTGTGATCGCGCGGTGTCCGTCGTCCGTCCGTCCGTAAACTTTTGCTTGTGACCACTCTAGAGGTCACATTTTTCATGGGATCTTCATGAAAGTTAATTAGTATGTTCATCCTGATGATATTTAGGTCAAGTTCGAAACTGGGTCACGTGCGGTCAAAAACTAGGTCAGTAGGTCTAAAAATAGAAAAACCTTGTGACCACTCTAGAGGTCACATTTTTCATGGGATCTTCATGAAAGTTAATCAGAATGTTCATCTTGATGATATTTAGGTCAAGTTCGAAACTGGGTCACGTGCGGTCAAAAACTAGGTCAGTAGGTCTAAAAATAGAAAAACCTTGTGACCACTCTAGAGGTCAAATTTTTCATGGGATCTTTATGAAAGTTGGTCAGAATGTTCATCTTGATGATATCTAGGTCAAGTTTGAAACTGGGTCACGTGCCTTCAAAAACTAGGTCAGTAGGTCTAAAAATAGAAAAACCTTGTGACCTCTCTAGAGGCCATATATTTCACAAGATCTTCATGAAAATTGGTCAGAACGTTCACCTTGATGATATCTAGGTCAAGTTCGAAACTCGGTCACGTGCCATCAAAAACTAGGTCAGTAGGTCAAATAATAGAAAAACCTTGTGACCTCTCTAAAGGCCATATTTTTCATGGGATCTGTATGAAAGTTGGTCTGAATGTTCATCTTGATGATATCTAGGTCAAGTTCGAAACTCGGTCACGTGCCATCAAAAACTAGGTCAGTAGGTCAAATAATAGAAAAACCTTGTGACCACTCTAGAGGTCACATTTTTCATGGAATCTTCATGAAAGTTAATCAGAATGTTCATCTTGATGATATCTAGGTCAAGTTCGAAACTGGGTCACGTGCCTTCAAAAACTAGGTCAGTAGGTCTAAAAATTGAAAAACCTTGTGACCTCTCTAGAGGCCATATATTTCACAAGATCTTCATGAAAATTGGTCAGAACGTTCACCTTGATGATATCTAGGTCAAGTTCGAAACTGGGTCACGTGCCATCAAAAACTAGGTCAGTAGGTCAAATAATAGAAAAACCTTGTGACCTCCTAAAGGCCATATTTTTCATGGGATCTGTATGAAAGTTGGTCTGAATGTTCATCTTGAAGATATCTAGGTCAAGTTCGAAACTGGGTCGCGTGCTGTCAAAAACTAGGTCAGTAGGTCTAAAAATAGAAAAACCTTGTGACCTCTCTAGAGGCCATATATTTCATGACATCTTCATGAAAATTGGTCAGAATGTTCACCTTGATGATATCTAGGTCAAGTTCGAAAGTGGGTCACGTGCCATCAAAAACTAAGTCAGTAGGTCAAATAATAGAAAAACCTTGTGACCTCTCTAAAGGCCATATTTTTCATTGGATCTGTATGAAAATTGGTCTGAATGTTCATCTTGATGATATCTAGGTCAAGTTTGAAACAGGGTCATGTGCGGTCAAAAACTAGGTCAGTAGGTCTAAAAATAGAAAAACCTTGTGACCTCTCTAGAGGCCATACTTGTGAATAGATCTCCATAAAAATTGGTCAGAATGTTCACCTTGATGATATCTAGGTCAAGTTTGAAACTGGGTCACGTGCCATAAAAAACTCGAAACTGGGTAATGTGCGGTCAAAAACTAGGCCAGTAGGTATAAAAATAGAAAAACCTTGTGACCTCTCTAGAGGCCATATTTTTCATGAGATCTTCATGAAAATTAGTGAGAATGTTCACCTTGATGATATCTAGGTAAAGTTAAAAACAGGGTCACGTACCTTCGAAAACTAGGTCAATAGGTCAAATAATAGAAAAACCTAGAGACCATATTTTTCAATGGATCTTCATGAAAATTGGTCAGAATTTTTATCTTGATAATATCTAGGTCAAGTTCAAAACTGGGTCACATGAGCTCAAAAACTAGGTCACTATATCAAATAATAGAAAAAACAACGTCATACTCAAAACTGGGTCATGTGGGAAGAGGTGAGCGATTCAGGACCATCATGGTCCTCTTGTTAAAATATGTATTTGAACGTTGTGGGCATGTTGGCAAAAGTTTGGACTCTTCATCCGGTAACGTACTAAACTGTATTTATTATACCCCCACCAAACATGTTTGAGGGGGGTATATAGGAGTCAGTTTTGTCGCGTTTGTCGCGTCCCGTCCCGTCCCGTCCCGTCGCGTCCCGAAATCTATTATCTCAGTTATTACCAAATGGATTTGATTCAAACTTAAAATACATGTTCCACCTTATCACCCACATCATGTGACACAAGGTGCATAACTCTTGACACCAAGTTTTCATGAATTATGTCCCCTTTTACTTAGAATTTAAGGTTAATTTTGTTGTATTTTCACTATATCTCAGTTATTACTAAATGGATTTGATTCAAACTTAAAATAGATGTTCCACCTCATCACCCACATCATGTGACATAAGGTGCATAACTCTGACACAATTTTTTTTATGAATTATGCCCCTTTTTACTTAGAATTTAAGGTTGATTTTGATGTATTTTCACTTTATCTCAGTTACTACTGAATGGATTTGATTCAAACTTAAAATAGATGTTCCACCTCATCACCCACATCATGTGCCCACATCATGTGACACAAGGTGCATAACTCTGACACCAAGCTTTCATGAATTATGTCCCCTTTTACTTAGAATTTAAAGCTAATTTTGTTGTATTTTCACTATATCTCAGTTATTACTAAATGGATTTGATTCAAACTTAAAATAGTTGTTCCACCTCATCACCCAGATGATGTGACATAAGGTGCTTAACTCTGAAATAAATTTTTTATGAATTATGTCCCCTTTTACTTTAAATTTAAGGTTGATTTTGATGTATTTTCACTATATCTCAATTATTACAAAATGGATTTGATTCAAACTTAAAATAGATGTTCCACCTCATCACCCACATCATGTGACACAAGGTGCATAACTCTGACACCAATTTTTCATGAATTATGCCCCTTTTTACTTAGAATTTAAGGTTAATTTTGATGTATTTTCACTATATCTCAATTACTACTGAATGGATTTGATTCAGACTTAAAATAGATGTTCCACCTCATCACCCACATCATGTGACACAAGGTGCATAACTCTGACACTATTTTTCTTGAATGGTGTCCCCTTTTACCTAGAATTTAATGTTAATTTTGATGTATTTTCACTATATCTCATTCTGATTGGCTTAGAGCCAAAGGGAAGTAACCTTTTTTAACCTTTGTACTGAGTTTCTTCCCCTTAAATTCCAGGAATTAGTCTATTTTTAGAAATCCTATTTTTAGATTTTCAATCTTTTTTATTATAAGTCCTATGTAAATAGTAAAAACATTTTTCCGTGGTAACATGGGTCGGTAAGACACTTCTTTGTATTCACTTTTAGTGTATCTCTAATATTAGAGATTTAATATATTTACTAGTATTACTATACTAGTATTATACTAGTATTACTTATATGTGGAAGCCCAGGATGAAGTACTCCAAAGTATTTTTAAGATTCCTTATGGTTGCCATTCTTCTGTGACAAGACCTTATGGTGGGGGTATGAGTCACTCCTGTGACAGTTCTAGTTATGTCTGTCGACGTTCAAATTGTTGCTAATACACAGCAGAAATGACAGTGTTTGTTTGAACGTAAATACACAATAGGATGGTTCACATACACTGGGACCCCGTCATAACGCTGTCGTCGGGGTCCAAGGTTCGAGACCCGCGGATCTAGCGGGGTTAAATTTATAACGCGGGTTGATCGTATCAGCGGTATATGCAATACCCCACCCACCGGTAACGTATTTTGTACGCTGTTTATGTTAATAAGAAATAAGAATCGTATAAACGGGACATTTATTTACCTTAAATGCTACTGAAAAATACATTAACAGAATTATAACGCTGTGTCATCTTCTCATTTTGTCGTGGTTATAAAAGAAAATTGGATTTGTGTATCCCGGAAGTAAACATATATAACGCTGTGTGAGGAGTGCGCGGTCGTGAGAATTACATATGCACTGCAATTGCACTGGGGGTTTATGTAACTAAAAGAGAAAAAACGCGGACAGTCTTAAAAAAAATAATTTTGAATAGATTTACATGAAGGAAATCGATAAATAAGATAGAAAATTTTTAAATCAGCGTCGTTGATATACGATATTAAAAAGGGAGCACATTCTCAGTAAGGCTTTCAGTGCGTCGAATCTTCGTTATTTCCGATGAATTGAGTGTGATGATTACAAAAAACGGCTGCAGTTTATTACAAAATTCGATTTTTTATTCACTCAAGTGATCATGTCATCTGCTTAATTGGTGCAAACTTAAACGGTTTGATAGTTGACTGACCAATGTTACACGCTTGTTATGCAAACAATCTAATTTTGACACGGTACTGATTGCATAATTGTCACATGTCTACATGTATTGAAATTTAAACAAAGGCGATAGCAAACAAGAAAGCTAGCAGACGATTATTGATTTTTGTGACAGTTGTCATGGAAAGGTGTTAAAGCACACAGGTACTTGTAGTTTTAACGCTGGTTATGATCAAATTAAGTAACATCCGCGGATTTTTTTTTTTTTTTCTGTTTTTTTTTGTGATTTTTTTTATCCTCTAAAATTTGGGCGCCAAGGCCATACAGCGTTATACCGAGGACCGCGGTATATCGAGAAGCGTTATAACGGGTTTCGAGTGTACATGTTTTATAATACTGCCAACAGTTACTATATTTATACTATATAATTATAATAAATAATACATGGATTGCCTGTAGCGTATATATGGGTTCTATGTTAACAGTTTAAGCAGTGCCCGAAAGAGCACTGTATCGTTGAAGAACGTATATTTGGTTCTTACCCGAATGAGCACTGTATCGTTGAAGAACCTATATTTGGTTATGTTACACGCTTTTGTATGAAGTCATTATAATGGAAATCTGCTCTTGAGCTGAAGAAACAGCTACAACCGAAAAAAAACGTATTTGGGTTCATTTTAACGTTGTTAAACGTATTTTTATTTCAAAATACCTCAAATCCATGGTCCAGTTTTAAAACCTCAAAAAAGGCACCCATCTCATAACATAACAGGCAATTGCTGTAAAGATTGGTCCGTTTTTGAGGCAACGAAATTTTTACCCGTTTCAGTACGCTACAGGCAGTTGCTGTAAAGATGGCCAGGTGCGCAAAGGATATAAAATAAATATTTAAAGTTTACCATGCTTGATATTATGATGTTAAGCTTGACATTGCACCTTGCATGTGATGCTGCATGGGTGATATGAGAAGAATTTGGATGAAGCACACAAAAAATGGGGAAAAAAATGTTTATAACATGTAAGATCTAATTATATTTCACTAATGAGCTTTCACTCAGGAAGTCATGAAAATATAGCATCTGGTGTTTCACTTGGTGAAAGCTACTTCAGTCTTACACTGAAACTGTTCGACAGAGATTGCATGATTGCAGTATATCATATAATAACTTCCCTATATGGAAGTCATAAAGATATTAATTGCAAAAAAAGAAGATAATTAAGACAGTATTATACAAGTGTTGTAAGTAGTTTTCAGCTAACCTTATAATGTGGTGATAATTGGATGATTCAGATTGATTAAGTTAAGTACTGTAGATGGGGTAAAATTTGTGAAAAATTTATTTCTGCTAATATACATAATCAGAATGACAAAATATCTCCCAAAGTATGATTAATCACAAGACACACAAATAATTCTGTTATCTAATAAAACAAATGCAAAATGACTAAATTTACAGTATTCTAGCTATGGTATGACTAAATTTACAGTGTTCTAGCTATGGTATGACTAAATTTACAGTATTCTAGCTATGGTATGACTAAATTTACAGTGTTCTAGCTAAAGTTTGTGAAATAAAGCTTAACCCTTACCTTGCTAAATTTCTATTATGAACTTGTGGACAGTACCATTAACTGTTAAAATGGGTGCTTATCAAAAAGATACTGACCAGATGGCGAACAGTGCAGGTCTTGATCAGACTGCATGGATGTGCTGGCTGATCATGATCTACACTGGTCGCAAAGCAGAATCACTGTGTCCAGCATGATGAGGTTTAATGCTTCAATCTCTTGTTTATAAGAGTATACATATAATAATGCTAGCAGTTTTACCATTTTCAGAAAAGTATAATTGAAGGTTAGATTTGTTTTTGTGTGAACAAAAAGCATTAAATATCCATAAACATATAAAATGATGATAGATCTTGATTAAAAAGAAATAATATTATACCCCCAGGTATAAAGTATGTGTGGGCATTATTGGAGTCATGCTTGCCCATCACTGATTCGAATCATAGGAAAAACTGAGTTAACACTTCAGAGACCACAATGTTCTACTTGACCTTTATAAATCTTGGTAAGAATATTTATAAAAGTGTGTCAGGCTCAAAACTGGTTTGTTTGAGGTCTTAAACTAGGTCACAAGGTCAAATCATAAAAAACTTTGTTAACACTCTAGAGGCCTTATTTTCTAGTCAGAATATTTGTCTCCATGAAGTATAGCACTAGTTTTAAACTGGTAAACTAGGTCAATGGATCTATAAAATCTTTGAGAAGGTCCAAATGCAACCAGTCATAGAAATTTTAAACAAAAACATAGGAATAGTTATCATAGGAACCTTTTTAGCTCACCTATCACGAACGAACGAAGTGACAGGTGAGCTATTGTGACCGCTTGATGTCCGTCGTGCGTAGTGCGTCGTCAGTCTTCTTCTTGAAAACCACTGGGCAGAATTACACCAAACTTCATAGGAATGATCCTTGGGTGGCCCCCTTTCAAAATTATTCAAAGAATTGAATTCCATGCAGAACTCAGGTTGCCATGGCAACCCAAAGGAAAAACTTCAAAAATCTTCTTGTCTAAAACCACAGGGCCTAGGGCTTTGATATCTGGTATGTAGCATCATCTAGTGATCCTCGACTAAAATTGTTCAAATTATCCCCCTAGGGTCAAATATGGCCCCGCCCCGGGGGTCACATGTGTTATATAGACTTATATAGGAAAAAGCTTTAAAAATCTTCTTGTCTGAAACCATATGACCTAGGCTTTTGATATTTGGTATGATGCATTGTCTAATAGTCCTCTACCAAAATTGTTCAGATTATGCCCCTGGGGTTAAAAGAGGCCCCGCCCTGGGGTCACTTAGTTATTATATGAGTTATATAGGAGAAATACTTAAAAAATCATCTGATCCTATTTCCAAGACTGTTTAATTATAATTACATGATGACCCCAAGTAATATGATGTCAGTTGACTGTGACCTTGACCTACTGACCTACTTTCTTGTTTTTTAAGACACAGGCTTGAAATTTTGATGACATGCACTGTTTTGCACACAAATCGTAAAACTGAATTTCATTGACCATGAATGTGACCTACTGACTTTCTTAATATTTTATCATCAGTTTGACATTTGAAACATGTAGCTCATATAACTCAGGCGAGCGATCCAGGGTCATCATGACCCTCTTGTTATAATCTTTTTGGCACTCTGGAGGCCACATTTACTATTTGATCATCTTAAATTATTGTGTCAGTATGTTTGTCTCTTTCAAGCATAGATTTGCTTGATCAGTTGAACATTAGAAACTTGTGTGATGATATACCTAAATTAGTTACCTAATATTTTGAAAAAAGAAATCAGTCCCATTGGACAAAAAAAAAAATGATTTCAGACAGTAATTTGTAAATGTGAAGTGAGTGATTTAGTGAGGAGTTCCAGGCAGTATTTTGTTAATAAAAAGAAGTATTATAATATATTTTTACTTAATATAATGTATATTTGAAAAATAATGTTTCTTTATACATTTGTATTCATTTGGAAATATGGCCCTTTAACAGTAAGCCAAGTATCAAGTGATATTTCATGAATGTATAATGTATGTACGAATCTTTTAAAGGCACTGACCTCCAGATTTGGCTAAAAATAATCTTTCCTTCAAATTGAAATTTGCTCATATTATGAACATTAGAATATGAGTTTTTGTTTCTAAAATATTTTGAGAATTCCAAATTAAGAAAAAAAGATGACTGTGTCGGGAATTGAACCCTGGACAGCTGCAGCAATAAAGACATTTTCCCGTCGTCTTGACCAATAGCGCTATCGTGGAATTAGTAAAGTATGACTTCAAAATATAGATATTATAATCAAGACAGTTCACCTAACGCTTTTCGATTTTCATCGTAAAAAGTAATAAAAACAGCAAATTCTCAAGTGTTTCCGTAACATATATTTTGTCAGTAATTAAATTTTAAAGCCTTCTGAAGAAATATAGCATTTATTTCCAGATATCTAAAAAAAAATTTTTTTTTCTTGTCGAACGATCTGTAGGCCAGTCCCTTTAAAATAACTGTATTTTGCTATATGTTCCAGCAGATGTTCTATGTGACAGCAGTGAAATGCTGAGACAGTTGCTAGGTTTCATAAAATGCCTGTTATTATTCTGTAAAAATCTATTTTCTTGTTTATTTCCTGCTTACTCCTTCCTATTTCTGACACAGATTTATGGCAAAATCAATATTAAACTTCTGTTATTGACACTATATATAAGTTTCAGTACCCTCAGGATATTTTAATATAATATTATGAGAAACAATATATTCACATTTTTAGTTGTTACTTGTGATTTAGATAGTCTTGGAATTTATTTTTGGACATACTATGTTAGCTGCTGCAGTACAGGGATATTTGCATTCAGAATCGAGATTTTAGGTAGTGCAGAAGCAATTCAGACAGAATTTTTAGCTCATAATTTTTGCTCAGATTTATCTGTTAGTATTGTTGGATGGTCCAGCCATCCTTTGCTTTCCTTCTTCATTAAACATAGTGACAGACTTTTCAATGATTCAGCTTGACAGTACCTATGGGCCTCTAGTGATAAACCATTTGATGGGAGTTCAGAAGCATTCTTGCTACACTTAGGGGTTTGTCTCATGAGCTTTTTAATAGAAATTGCATTTTATCAACAACAAAAAATCATATGGGTCACTGTTAAACAAAAATTAAGATAATACAGTCAATGAGGATTAGAAACTATATATCTAAAATACATAATATGAAAGAAAGTCCTCACCAAATTAATTTTTATAATTGTGATTTAGATTTTCATGGAACTGAGTCAGACATTCATGGACATATTATGTAAGCTTCTGTGGGGATTTTGTATTCAAAATTGAGGTTTTTAAAATGCATTTTTTTTTTATAAATAAAGGGATGCAGCTGGTTAATGAAATGACAGAGAAATGAAAATAACCAATCACATATGCTCTCATTTAATTATAATGTCAGCATGTTACATTAACTCCATCTTGAATTTCAAATTAACATATATATGTTTTCCTGTTGTCATATTATCTTGTATTGAAAAGAATAATAAATTTGAACAGAAATGAATAACTTCTGTTCCCAGGAGTCATTGACCTTAGATTTATATATTTGTCTGGATTATAAACTGCAGCATTTCTGAGGAATGAAAAGTTACTTAATCAGTTTGGGAGAAAATTAATTTATCAGAAGATGTCAACTAAAATTCCAGAGGTATTTCATAGCTAGGATCTTTTCCAATTGCATTTTCATCCGTTCATTAGTTTTCAGAATTTCAGGAAATTTAATTCAGGAAAAAATTGAAAGAATTAGACTAAGTGTTCTTTTCTTAACAAATTGTCTTCCTGTTTCTGTGTGGGTTTAAAGAACTGTAACCTTCCATTGTCTGAAGTTGATAAAATTCTTTTAAAGGCTCATAATGCCTTTATTCAAAATGTTAAGTACATTAATTTCCTGTTAAATCCTATTTCTGATAATTAATTTCTTTAACATTTGTCAAAGGTTAGAATATTGCTGAATATACTAGAATGTCTTATTGAGTTTGTTGTTTTTAGCTCGACTATTTGAAGAATAAGTAGAGCTATCCTACTCACCACGGCGTCGGTGTCGGCGTCACACCTTGGTTAAGTTTTTCGTACCAGTCCACATTTTGACAAAATCTTTTGAGATAAAGCTTTGAAACTTTCAACACTTGTTTACCACCACCATGGCCAGTTATAGGCAAGAGCACATAACTCCATCCAGGATTTTGGCTGAATTATGGCCCCTTTTGACTTATAAATCATGGTTAAATTTTTCGTACCAATTCATATTTTGACAAAGTCTTTTAAGATAAAGCTTTGAAACTTTCAACACTTGTTTACCATCACCATGGCCAGTTATAGGCAAGAGTACATAACTCCATCAAGGATTTTGGCTGAATTATGGCCCCTTTCGACTTAGAATCTTGCTTAAGTTTTACGTACCAGTTCGTTTTTTGACAAAGTCTTTTGAGATAAAGCTTTGAAACTTTCAGCACTTGTTTACCATCACCATGTCCAGTTATAGGCAAGAGCACATAACTCCATCAAGGATTTTGGCTGAATTATGGCCCTTTTTGACTTAGAAATCTGGGTTAATATTTCGTACCAGTTCATATTTTGACAAAGTCTTTTGAGATAAAGCTTTGAAACTTTCAACACCTGTTTACCATCACCATATCCAGTTATAGGCAAGAGTACATAACTCCATCTTGGATTTTGGCTGAATTATGGCCCTTTTTGACTTAGAAATCTTGGTTAAGTTTTCCGTACCAGTTCATATTTTTTGTGAAGTGTTTGACATATGGCTTTGAAACTTTTATCACTTGTTTAGTATAATAGTCTCTATCTGTGGGAAAGAGTACATAACTCTGTCATCTATTTTGGCTGAATTATGGCCCTTTTTATACGCCCGTTTGAAAAACGGGACGTATTATGGGAACGCCCCTGGCGGGCGGGCGGGCAGCGTCCACAGACTTTGTCCGGAGCATATCTTCTACATGCATGGAGGGATTTTGATGAAACTTGGCACAGTTGTTCACCATCATGAGACGGAGTGTCATGCGCAAGAACCAGGTCCCTAGGTCTAAGATCAAGGTCACACTTAGAGGTCAAAGGTCAAATTCAAGAATGACTTTGTCCGGAGCATATCTTCTTCATGCATGGAGGGATTTTGATATAACTTGGCACAAATGTTCACCACCACGAGGCTGAGTGTCATGCGCAAGAACTAGGTCCCTAGGTCTAAGGTCAAGGTCACACTTAGAGGTCAAAGGATACAAGAATGAAAACCTTGTCCGGAGCATTTCTTCTTCATGCATAGAGGGATTTTGATATAACTTGGCACAAATGTTCACCACCACGAGACAGAGTGTCATGCGCAAGAACCAGGTCCCTAGGTCTGAGGTCAAGGTCACACTTAGAGGCCAAAGGTCAGATACAGGAATGACTTTGTCCGAAGCATTTCTTCTTCATGCATGGAGGGATTTTGATGAAACTTGGCACAATTATACACCATCATGAGACGAAGTGTCTTGCGCAGTTCCCTTTTTAGAATTACTTCCCTTTGTTGTTACTATAAATAGTGTATATTGTAACTTTTTCATTACTAGTCGTAGGGAAAAATCGAGACCACTTTTCTGTAGTACAACATGCATGCTACATCCAATTATGAGGTGTATTTTGACCAATATCTACCTGGTAAAGATTTTTGTGTGGACTTACAATTTTTTTTGGATTTTTTTTTTTTTTTTTTTTTTTTTTAAGATTACCTTCCCTTAGTTGTTACTATAAATAACTTATATTGTAACTTTTTTTATAATTGACCGTGGGGAAAAAACAAGACCACTTTTCTGTGGTACAACATAGATGTTACTTTCAAATTTTAGGTGTATTTTAAGGTATCTCTACCTGGTAAGGAGTTTTTTTGTGGACTTAGAAAAACAAAAGACTTACAATGATTACTAAACAACCACAAAATTAAAATTCCATTTGCAAATACAGGTGCTAGAGTAAAGAAATTTACTGTGACGGGCGTATATTGTGACATTCTGGCACCCTTGTTGGACTTTGAAATTGGTTCTGTTTTCATACAAGTCCACGTTTTGTCAAAACTATTTGACATATGGCTTTTAAACTTTGAACACTTGTTAATCATTATGATTTCCATCTGTAGGCAAGAGTACATAACTATTTTGACTGAATTATGGCCCTTTTTGGACTTTGAAATTGGTTCATACATTGCCATTTAGTGCAAGACTTATCGAAATCAAAGAAATACAGGAACATTGTTTGTCTAATCTATTTATTTCTTTTGTCTGAATATCTGTGGAAATATTTTGACCCCATTCTTCAATCAATTCTTCGAATAGTCGAGCGCGCTGTCATCAGACAGCTCTCGTTTATTACCTCCCTTTAATGCTCCAACTATTACAGTTCATGAGCAATATTAGAAGTGGTGCTTTTCTAACCTTGTAAGTGTGCATAAAATCTGTTTGGAAAGCTGTTTCACTTGTTTTTAAGATAAAAATTTAAAGCATTATTGACCTTTAAATGCTATTATAGGTAATAATTGAATGTATAAATAGTAATGACCCTAAGTTTTAAAGTTCCATAAGGCCTTTAATTTTATGTTAAAAAACAGATAAAGCAATTTTTCATTTAGATTAAATGCATTATTACATGATTAGGAAAGCACTACTTTCAATATTACACATCAGGTAAAGTGATAAAGGAAGGTAATCATAAACAGTTGATTCACTAATATTATTCTTATTATTAACCTTCAGCCTGCTGGTGGCAAGTGATTCTGCCTTTGCGACCAGTGTAGACCAAGATCAGCCCGCACATCCGTGCAGGCTGATCATGGTCTGCACTGTTCGCTATTCAGTCAGTAAATTTTTAGTGAACACCCCTTCAAATAATAAATGGTATTGCTCAAATTGAATGACAGACCAGTCCATTTTAGAAATTTTACAGGCTAAAGGTTAAAATCTTAGACAATCATTAAGAGGAAACAATTATCAATAACTGGATGTAGAAAGGAATAAATATAACCCAAAATGTGGCAGCCACATTATAACAAAGGCATCATGAACCTTTAAGAAAGTACTAAATATTTGAAAATTTATTTTGTTTACTGGTAGTCTGTAAAATGTAAAGCAATACTCCAAACCCTGTCAGTAATAGAGGGATGTCCAGTCAGGATTTTAATTACAAATTACAGTGAGACACCAATTGCATGAGGTTGCAAAGGGATAAATAAATGTATAGAAACGTTCCATTTGTCCAGTGTTTTAAGCAGCTTGGGACCTAAATATGCTCAATACATTGACGCTTGTGTGAACAGTGTTTCACCATTGTACGCTGTAAATTGTTCTGTAGAGCTTATTTAAAGAAGTTCAACATGAAAGGTTGTTTGCAGTTGATGAGTATATATTAACACTATACATTGCAATGTTTTTCTTCTTATTTCAGTACTTCAAGCGTACAGTAAAGCTTACAGATAAGGAATCTGCAGCCCGCAAACTAAAGATGCAGATGTGGACAGGGGTTGTAACAATTGTACTTGTTGAAGGTCGCGACCTTATACCAATGGATGACAATGGGCTCTCAGATCCTTATGTCAAGTTCAAACTAGGCAATGAAAAATATAGAAGCAAGGTAGGTAAGATTTTATTGCATTGTTCATCTTAAAAGGTGAAGGGAATATTGGTGTTGAATATTTTGTCATTTCAAAAGCATTTCAGTTGCATTTTTAGTTTGACATTTTGAAGAAAAAGTAGAGCTATTGCACTTGCCCAAGCGTCGGCGTCGCCGTTAGTTAAAGTTTTTGATAAAGTCAAATATCTCTGTAAATATCAAAGCTATCGACTTGAAACTTAAAAAAGTTATTTACTGTCAAAGTCTACACCAGGAGAAATAATCCCCATAACTCGAGATCTGGTTTGAATTTTGACAGAGTTATTCCCTTTTTTATCTTAGAATTTTTTGGTTAAAGTTTTTACTGGCAAAGCTCTAATTCAGAGACAAGCACTGAGAAAAGTCCAGTGCGCTGTCATCAGACAGCTCTTGTTTTTCGTAATTCATTACATGGATGAGTTAGCACAAGAGAGTCACTATTACAAAATTCAACTTTTATCAAACAAAATTTTTGAACCAGTCACTGCAATATCTAAGATTACACAAGATACCTCAGTAGGCTAGTGCTGACATTGCAGCTTGAGTTACCTCTGCAGATCTTTTTAGGGACTTTAGTATTAGTTGGAACAGATATGACTTTAGTCATTCAAGACCCAGACTCAGAGCAATTAGTTTCCAAATTAAGAACTAAAGATCAAGTTATTCAATGCATTTCAAAAAGACACGTTTAAATTTAAATGTAAGGTCACATTTATAGATCTAAGGTCAAGGTCACGCTGTCTATAACTCTGCGATCCAAAATTTGTAGTAAATGTTCACAAGTAATTAATCAAATAGCCAGCTAGAGCCATAATAAGCCAAGCCAGCTCGAGCCGTAATAAGCCAAGCCAGCTAGAGCCGTAATAAGCCAAGCCAGCTCAAGCCGTAATAAGCTAAACCAGCTAGAGCGGTAATAAGCCAAGCCAGCTAGAGCCGTAATAAGCCAAGCCAGCTAGAGCCATAATAAGCCAAGCCAACTAGAGCCATAATAAACCAAGCCAGCTAGAGCCATAATAAGCCAAGCCAGCTAGAGCCATAATAAGCCAAGGTCAGGTGTTGTGTATAAAATGGCTTTGTGGATAGTGGGGAGGAAGTAAATGATAACTTTTCTTCATTGTTTTTTGTTACTATGGTAATTTTCTGATAATCAAGAATCATCCTGAATTCCAACTGACAGTATCTGATTAAACAAACCATTTTTATGTGGGTTTGAATGTTTGATGTTTTATTTATTCAAATTAATCATTGGATTTAATCAGTTATGCAGGCAGAAATTATTTCCTCCTAAAAAATGGGTAATTGGAGAAGGAAATTTAATTTCCTGACAGTCTTTCTGCAGCCTTGATATTTCATTGATGGCTCTTTGCATGGTTTTGTTAAATCTATATTTCAATATTTTCCCTGTGGTATAAAGATAAAATGTCTGTCTGTTTCTATTTTCAAAAGGAATAGACTTTGTTAATGTAGTATAAGAAAACATCTCCTAAGCGCTTTCCTTTATCGGGAACTTCTATATTTATCTTCTTGCAATTTTTGTATATTTCAGCATAAATATAAAACATTGAATCCACGGTGGTTGGAACAGTTTGACCTTCGAATGTATCAAGGTCAGACAAATCATCTAGAGATCGTCATGTATGATCATGATGTGGGTAGAGATGATTTTATGGGCAGGTAAGTTTCTTTACAGAAAAACTTTGAGCTGTGTCACAAAAGATATACCAGTTGGTCCTTGACGGTCACAAATTTTATAAGCAGGGTTGTATGATAAGAACTATAGCCTAGCATTTAAGTTTACTTTGAAAAACCATTTAATTTCGTGGTTTTGGCCAAAACAGATATTTCATGGGGATATGATTTTGTTGATTTCAGCTTCTGAAGATTGAATGTGAATTTTATTAGTTTTGTTGGGATTTAATTTCAGTGATTGATGCAACAACAAAATCAATGAGAATTAGACCCTCAAACAAATATAATCACTGTTACAGTATCAAATGTTTTTAGCTCACCTGTCACAAAGTGACAAGGTGAGCTTTTGTGATCGCGTGGCGTCCGTCGTGCGTGCGTGCGTAAACTTTTGCTTGTGACCACTCTAAAGGTCACATTTTTCATGGGATCTTTATGAAAGTTGGTCAGAATGTTCATCTTGATGATATCTAGGTCAGGTTCGAAACTGGGTCACGTGCAGTCAAAAACTAGGTCAGTAGATCTAAAAATAGAAAAACCTTGTGACCTCTCTAGAGGCCATATATTTCATGAGATCTTCATGAAAATTGGTCAGAATGTTCAACTTGATGATATCTAGGTCAGGTACGAAACTGGGTCATGTGGGGTAAAAAACTAGGTCAGTAGGTCTAAAAATAGAAAAACCTTGTGACCTCTCTAGAGGCCATATTTCTCAATGGATCTTCATGAAAATTGGTCAGAATGTTCACCTTGATGATATTTAGGTCAAGTTCAAAACTTGGTCACGTGGGGTCAAAAACTAGGTCAGTAGATCTAAAATTAGAAAAACATTGTGACTTCTTTAGAGGCCATATTTTTCATGAGATCTTCATGAAAATTAGTCAGAATGTTCATCTTGATGATATCTAGGTCGAGTTCGAAACTGGGTCACGTGCGGTCAAAAACTAGGTCAGTAGATCGAAAAATAGAAAAACCTTGTGACCTCTCTAGAGGCCATATTTCTCAATGGATCTTCATGAAAATTGGTCAGAATGTTCACCTTGATGATATCTAGGTCAAGTTCGAAACTGGGTCACGTGGGGTCGAAAACTAGGTCAGTGGATCTAAAAATAGAAAAACCTTGTGACCTCTCTAGAGGCCATATTTTTCATGAGATCTTCATGAAAATTGGTCAGAACATTCACTTGATGACATCTAAGTTGAGTTCGAAACTTGGTCATGTGGGGTCAAAAACTAGGTCAGTAGGTCTAGAAATAGAGAAACCTTGTGACCTCTCTAGAGGCCATATTTCTCAATGGATCTTCATGAAAATTGGTCAGAATGTTCACCTTGATGATATCTGGGTCAAGTTTGAAACTGGGTCACGTGCGGTCAAAAACTAGGTCAGTAGGTCTATAAATAGAAAAACATTGTGACCTCTCTAGAGGCCTTATTTTTCATGGAATCTTTATGAAAATTGGTCAGAATGTTCATCTTGATGATATCTAGGTCAAGATCGAAACTGGGTCACGTGCGGTCAAAAACTAGCTCAGTAGGTCTAAAAATAGAAAAACCTTGTGATGTCTCTAGAGGCCATATTTCTCAATGGATCTTCATGAAAATTGGTGAGAATGTTCAGCTTGATGATATCTAGGACAAGCTCATAACCGGGTCATGTGTGGTCAAAAACTAGGTCAGTAGGTCGAAAAATAGAAAAACCTTGTGACCTCTCTAGAGGCCATATTTTTCATGAGATCTTCATGAAAATTGGTGAGAATGTTCACCTTGATGATATCTAGGTCAAATTTAAAAGTGGGTCACATGCCTTCAAAAACTAGGTCATTAGGTCAAATATTAGAAAAACCTTGTGACCTTTCTAGAGGTCATATTTTTCAATGGATCTTCATGAAAATTGGTTAGAATTTTTAGCTCATCTGATTTTTTGAAAAAAAATGATGAGTTATTGTCATCACTTGAGCGGTTGTCGGCGTCGGCGTCGGCGTCGGCGTCTGCGTCGGCGTTGCCTGGTTAAGTTTTATGTTTAGGTCAGCTTTTCTCCTAAACTATCAAAGCTATTGCTTTGAAACTTGGAATACTTGTTCACCATCATAAGCTGACCCTGTATAGCAAGAAACATAACTCCATCTTGCTTTTTGAAAGATTTATGGCCCCTTTTGTACTTAGAAAATATCAGATTTCTTGGTTAAGTTTTATGTTTAGGTCAACTTTTCTCCTAAACTATCAAAGCTATTGCTTTGAAACTTGGAATACTTGTTCACCATCATAAGCTGACCCTGTACATCAAGAAACATAACTCCATCTTGCTTTTTTGCAAGATTTATTGCCCCTTTTGGACTTAGAAAATCAGTTTTCTTGGTTAAGTTTTATGTGTAGGTCAGCTTTAATCCTAAACTATCAAAGCTATTGCTTTAAAACTTGCAACACTTGTTCACCATCATAAGTTGACCCTGTACAGCAAGAAACATAACTCCGTCCTGCTTTTTGCAAGATTTATGGCCCCTTTTGGACTTAGAAAATATCAGATTTCTTGGTTAAGTTTTATGTTTAGGTCAACTTTTTCTCTTAAACTATCAAAGCTATTGCTTTGAAACTTGCAACACTTGTTCACCATCATAAGCTGACCCTGTACAGCAAGCAACATAACTCCATCCTGCTTTTTGCAATAATTATTGCCCCTTTTGGACTTAGAAAATCATTTTCTTGGTTGAGTATTATGTTTAAGTCAACTTTTCTCATAAACTATCAAAGCTATTGCTTTAAAACTTGCAACAGTTTTTCACCATCATAAGTGGACACTGTACATCAAGAAACATAACTCTATCCTGCTTTTTGCAAGAATGATGGCCCTTTTTAGACTTAGAAAATCATGGGTAGGACAATATTTCTATTACACTAAAAAAAATCAGATGAGCGTCAGCACCCGCAAGGCGGTGCTCTTGTTTATCTTGATGATATCTAGGTCACATGTGCTCAAAAACTAGGTCACTTTGTCAAATAATAGAAATAGTGACTTCATACTCAGTTCAACACTGGGTCATGTGGGGATAGGTGAGCGATTCAGGACCATCATGGTCCTCTTGTTTAAAGAAGATAAGGTCTTTATGAAGTGGGTTTCTTTCAGATAATAAATGTTTGCTTTTCACTCAGTTCAGCAGTAGAAACTCTGTTACTAAAAATTCCGTATTCAAAAAAATGAAACTGTTATAGCTTACAATATATTAATGTTGTAGAATAATAGCATTAAGTTACAAAGGACTTATAAATAGCCAGTTGGTAGCAGTTACATAAATTAAAGTTAAGTTGTCCTTGCTTTTTACTCTTTTTAACTAATTTTTCCCATTTGACCGGACCCAAAACCATTCTTAGTTGTTTTTTTTTAAAGTCCAAGGTATTAGGAAACATATGTATGATGTTTTGTTTTACCTTACAGAGCTGTGATAGACTTAACGAAACTTGATCGAGAGAAAACTCATGTGATAGAACAACAATTAGAGGATGGTGCCGGCATCATAAAACTACTCATCACAATTAGTGGGACGTCGGGACATGAAACTATCTCAGATCTCTCTGCATATGCATTCAATCCTATGGAAAGAGAAGAAATTATGTTAAAATTTGTGAGTATTTTTATCACTAGACATATATATATAGATTTTGTTGAGCACAGCTTTGAAGATAGTATAAAGTTTGTTTGAATCATACTTCTAAACAGGTTCATGAATGTGACTGTTTTATCATTTTTCTGCATCTCTCGAGCTGTGGGACATTGTAATTTTTTAAAACGATACATAAAGCATGGCTTTAAATCTAACAAACAAATTGTCAAAAAGACCATCATTCGGCTTTGCCAAAGGATAAACTAGCAGCTTGTACTCTACCCGGCTAACCCAAACATGCTAAATAACACTGTGTACTCTGCCTGGCTAACCCAAACTTGCTAAATAACACTGTACTGAAACTCTTAATGGAGTTTGAACAACTGCAAGACTTAGTGCAAACACTTGCTTCAAAAAAAGCAGGCCTGGCCATCAATAAGTTTATTGTGTTTTTCAGGGTTTCTTCAAATCTTTCCAGAATATGAAGGATATTGGCTGGTTGCAGGTCAAAGGTTAGTGACTTTTTGTTTGTGTTTGTGTTTGTAATTCATTTTCAGTGGTCACACCAGATTTATTTTAAGTTTTTTTCGAAGTAAAGTTAGTTGTCAAACTTCGTAGGGTAATTACATAGATAACCCCTATTGTTTTGTAACCTCTATTGTTTCGAGGTCTTTAGGTCAAAGGTCAAGGATACAGTGACCTCAAGACTGAAAACAGTTTCTACACAGTAACTAAAAAATGCTTTGGTCCACAGTTCGCAAACTTAATAGTATGATTGTCAGTGGTCATTAGATGACCCCTAGGGAAGGGATCAGTATGTCAGAGGTCAGAGTCATTGTGATCTCAGCTGGACTGAAAGTGGGACAGGCCATCATGGGGAACATACATAATATACAAGCATCTCTTGCTTTGTTAAAAATGATAGTTATTTGTTTATAGAACAAATGTGTTTTTCCCCCGAATTGAAAATTCTGTTTGGTGTTTTAAGTTAACTGTATTCTATTAAATTCAAAATAGCTCTTATTTCCACATATTGGAGTCTTCTACAAGGATATATAATGTACTTTCTTCTTGCAAAATGAGTGCTGTGGAACGTATGAATGTGACAGTAATGCCTTCAGCTGAATATCTAGCAATATTTTCTACAGATCTTGCAGAAATTTTGTATTAGATCAAAATGAGTTAGAATATTCTGAAATTAATTTATTTCTTCTAGATTTATTGAATTGCCCAAATTTAGAGATTTGATCAGAAATTGTTGTATTTAATCAGTTGGATCATTACTATTCATGAGGGACTATTTTTTTTGTGGATTTCATGTTTGCTTTAGTTCATGAAATTAAATCCCATTTAGATTAAATTTCCCATTTATTTAATCTTCAAGTGAAACTTCTAATCTACAAATTCCTGTCTGTCCCCAAGAAATAGCTATTTGCTCAGAAATGCCAGGAGAAATTAAGTAATTTCGCAGTATTCAATTTTCCAGTGCTGTTACGTTGTTTAGGGAGAAACAATGTTTTTAACTGCCTGATAAGTGATTTCGGAGGGAGTTTTTTTTCTTTAACATTTGCATGTCTGAAAGAATGGCCCAATGGGTAATGACAGTGTTTTAAAGTTAATAAGTATGATTGTACTTTTAGGCTATTCTTTTTATTTTTACTTGAAACTAAAGATTTGTATTAGATCTAAACTTACTTGCAGGCCTTGATTGACAATTGATTTTGTGTTTACAGATTAATTTCTTCCTGAATATTTTAGAATATGTATGCCCTGTGGAGCTTTGCTACGAAATCAGTTTAACATGATTTTGTAGCAGCATTTTTAGGTCAATGATTTTTGTCGAGCCCGCTTGCGGAAGTGAAGACATAGTTGTCCAATGGCTGTTCGGTGTATGCGTCAGTGTGTGCGTGCATGTATCCATCCCAATTTGTTTGTCTAATCCATAACTTTGACATGCTTTGAGGAATTTCCTTTGTATTTGGCCTGAATGTTAATCTCAGTGAGACGGAGTGTCATGCCCAAAGCCCATGTTCCTATCTCGAAGGTCAAGGTCACAGTTGGAGGTCAAAGTTCATGTCAGATCTTGTCCGGCCCATAACTTTGACATGCATTGAGGAATCTTGTTTATATTTGGCCTGAATGTTAACCTCAGTGAGTTTGAGTGTCTTGCGAAAACCCCAGGTTCCTATATTAAAGGTCAAGGTCACAGTTTGAGGTCAAAGGTCATGTCAGATCTTGTCCAGCCCACAACTTTGACATGCATTGAGGAATCTTGTTTATATTGGGCATGAATATTTGACTCAATGAGACAGACTATCTGATAGGTCAAGGTCACAGTTAGGGGTCAAAGGGCGAGCTCAACATGTTGCCCGAGTCATCCAGGTATTGTTGTCACTTGACTGCAGTCAGTGTTGGTTAAGATTTTTGTTCAGTGTCTTTGTCCTTGAAATCTGTATGATTTATACCTTTATACATTTGTTTATCGTCAGAATGTTAGTTAATGGGCAAAGAACCATAGCTTCGTCTTGCATATTGCCATATGTCTGGCCCTTACCCAGAGAAGCATTGGATCTACCAGCAGTGACTTTATTACATAATTGTTTTAATGTCAAAAGACATTTCATGCAAAGACTATGACAGCATTTAAAACTTACGGATCAGCGTTGCACTACTGAAAGTTCTGCTTTCATTTTTACCCAGGAAATGCATTAAGTGTGATCAGATATTAACCGCATACATGTGATCTCCCGCGCGGGAGGGTCAAAATCCCGATTTTTTCGCCTTGCCTCCCATCTCCCGACCAAAACCATAATTCTCTCGCTTTTCAATTTTTTTTATTTTTTTTAAAAATCAGTATTATGACTGGGTTGATAATTACCGAGGAGTGCCAAACATGTTTACACAGTAAATCAAAGTGTCACCGACTGTGTATTATACATGTTTGACACACATGTAGCTGGAGGAAAGAGTTGTTTTTCACAAGTGAATTTTGATAACATGTTTGTTTTGATAAGGGATTAGACAAGCAGGGCATTTTCCACCTGTCTCACGGGGCCGAATATCGGCCCATTCTCAAAGCCAATTAGGCTCCATTTTATACCAGTTTGAAGCAAAAAACTCCCGGTCATAAGAAATAATTACCAGCTGAAATGAATTTTTTGATTATTCAAAGAAAAGTTTTGTTCGGTAATAAAATCACATAAATAATTGTTGGAAAAACCAACCCATTACTATTTTTAGAACATGAGAGTTATTTCCCCTTGTGCAGTTACGCCATTTTCTTCCAATGTTTACCAAATTAATTTGCTACTAAAATCGAACTTATTTCATTGAAAATTGGATGAAAACACACACTCATTTATTTGATAACATCAATCTACATTATTTTGGTAAGGGTAAATACATGTTGATGCATTTCTGTTTTCTGTTTTTCATGTCAAAATCGTTAATGATCAGTATTTTTATACGAAAGTGGGTGGGGTAAGGAATTTACATAATTTACGAGTTGTGTTCAGACCAATTTAGAACTTCGTTTTTTTTTTTCACTTCTGGAGTAGAATAATGTTCACCACAATTCAGACCTAAATTGAGTGTTTCTACAAATTTAATCTGTTAAGAAAGTTTGAAGTTGGAACAAGAGGGAGCTTCTGTAAGACAGCATGCTTGACTTTTCTCAGTGATTGACTCTGAATTAAAGCTTTTCCATTAAAAGGGGCAATTAAAGCTTTTCCATTAAAAGGGGCAATTAAAGCTTTGCCAGTAAAAGGGGCAATTAAAGCTTTGCCAGTAAAAGGGGCATAATAGTCAATAGCTTTGAATGTAACAGAGATGTTGGAAAATGTAAGTTAAAAAGGGGCATAAGTCTGTCAAAATTCAAATCAGGAGTTATGAGTATTGTTTCTTCTGGTGTAGACTTTTGCGTTATTGTGTGGCCTAAAGTGTTGGATTTTGTCTCTAAATTTTGTGTCCGCGTGCTTAATTTATGTCGATAAAAAACCTCCAGTTTTGAGACCCCAACTCCAGCTGAAAAATGGCAAACCTCCAGTTTTGGGATTCTGAACTTACCACATGTATGTCTAAACCTGTCTGCAGGATTTAATTATGTCTCCCCTAGGAGACATATTGTTTTTGCCCTGTCCGTCCGTCCATACGTCACACTTCATTTCCGAGCAATAACTGGAGAACCATTTGACCTAGAACCTTCAAACTTCATAGGGTTGTAGGGCTGCTGGAGTAGACGACCCCTATTGTTTTTGGGGTCACTCCGTCAAAGGTCAAGGTCACAGGGGCCTGAACATTGAAAACCATTTCCGATCAATAACTAGAGAACCACTTGACCCAGAATGTTGAAACTTCATAGGATGATTGATCATGAAGAGTAGATGACCCCTATTGATTTTGGGGTCACTCCGTCAAAGGTCAAGGTCACAGGGGCCTGAACATTGAAAACCATTTCCAATCAATAACTAGAGAACCACTTGACCCAGAATGTTGAAACTTCATAGGATGATTGGTCATGAAGAGTAGATGACAACTATTGATTTTGGGGTCACTCCGTCAAAGGTCAAGGTCACAGGGGCCTGAACATTGAAAACCATTTCCGACCAATAACTAGAGAACCACTTGACCCAGAATGTTGAAACTTCATAGGATGATTGGTCATGAAGAGTAGATGACCCCTATTGATTTTGGGGTCACTCCGTCAAAGGTCAAGGTCACAGGGGTCTGAACATTGAAAACCATTTCCGGTCAGTTACTTGAGAACCACTTGACCCAGAATGTTGAAACTTAATAGGATGATTGGTCATGCAGAGTAGATGACCCCCCAACGATTTTGGGGTCACTCTGTGAAAGGTCAAGGTCACAGGGGCCTGAACATTGAAAACCATTTCCGGTCAGTAACTTGAGAACCACTTGACCCAGAATGATGAAACTTCATAGGATGATTGGTCATGCAGAGTAGATGACCCCTAACAATTTTAGGGTCACTCTGTTAAAGGTCAAGGCCACAGGGGCCTGAACATGGAAAACCATTTCCAATCAATAACTTGAGAACCTCTCGACCCAGAATGTTGAAACTTCATAGGATGATTGTTCATGCAGAGTAAATGACCCCTATTGTTTTTGGGGTCACTCCGTTAAAGGTCAAGGTCACAGGGGCCTGAACATTGATAACCAGTTCCGATCAATAACTTGAGGACCACTTGACCCAGAATGTTGAAACTTCATAGGATGATTGGACATGCAGAGTAGATGACCCCTATTGATTTTGGGGTCAGTCTATTAAAGGTCAAGGTCACAGTGGCCTGTTCATGTAAAATCATTTTTTGGAAATAACTTGAGAACTACTTGACCTACAATGTTGAAACTTAATAGGATGATTGGACATGCAGAGTAGATGACCCCTATTTATTTTGAGGTCATTTGATCAAAGGTCAAGGTCACAGGAGCCTGAACAGTGACTTGAGAACCACTAGGCCAAGAGTGTTGAAATTTAGCGGGATGACTGGACATGCCAAGTAGATGATCCCTATTGCAGCCAACCATCAGTGTCTCTTTGACTTTCGCTCCTGACCCCTATTGACTTCTTGCCTATAGGACTTTGCATTGGGGGAGACATGCGCTTTTTTACAAAAGCATTTTCTAGTTATTAATTGATTTATTTTATCTTCATTACATGTGTAGAATTCCAGTCTGTGCCCTAATGAAGAAAGTCTATTTGATAATACAAAATGTCTTGGTTGTATTCCTGTGCAGTTAAATGTATTAGTGACGTGTGAATAAAAGAATCAATACATCTGTTATTCATTAAGAATCCCTGCTCAAAAGCATCAGTCAATAGTAAGCTCTGCAAATTAATTTCATTTGACTTTAGATTTTGACTTTAAGATATGTATTATTAAAGTACACTAATTGTGTGAGTGAGACCTTAAAAAGACCATAAAATTTTCTTTGAAGCATATCCATAATATCACACAGACCTAAGCTCAGTTCTCTAAAAGATACTTTTTGAATGCTATTAAAGCTGCACATCCATTTACAAAGTTATCCGTTCACTAGGGGGATCCCTGGGAGTTGTTACTGCGCAGCCTATTGATGTAACACCAAATTTCAATAAAATTTGTATCTGTATCTAGCACAGTTGCCGATCCATAACTTACTGATACTTCTGTGGGGTTATATGAAGTTGAATAGTTGCAGATGGTATTGAACAAATTGAAATAATCAAATGAAAATGTTTCAGCAGATAAAAGCCTAGAATACTGGTTTATATCTAATGGAAAGTCAAATTCAGTGAAAAACAGAGATGCCTGTTTACAAAGAGATGCCTGTTTACAAGTTAGAAGACAGAAAAGTAATGAAAATCTTGATTATGGTTGCTACTGTTTATTTTTTGCAAGCTGTACGCATGTTATAGTGTAAGTTGTTATCTATATGTGTAGGAAATCATATTTAACAGTTGAGGCTATCAGAAATAAGCAAAAGAAAATTTATTTTTCTAACATTTTATCTAGAAATGAGTTGTTTTTTTTAGCTCACCTAAGCACAAAGTGCTCAAAGGTGAGCTTTTGTGATCGCCCTGTGTCCGTTGTCCGTCGTCGTCAACAATTTGACTGTTAACTCTCTAGAGGTCACAATTTTGAACTAATCTTAATGAAACTTGGTCAGAATGTTATCCTCAATAAAATCTTGGACGAGTTCGATATTGGGTCATCTGGGGTCAAAAACTAGGTCACCAGGTCAAATCAGAGGGAAAACTTGTTAACACTAGAGGTCACAATTTTGGCCTAAACTTAATGAAACTTGGTCAGAATGTTACCCTCAATAAAATCTTGGACGAGTTCGATATTGGGTCATCTGGGGTCAAAAACTAGGTCACAAGGTCAAATCAAAGGTAAAGCTTGTTAACACACTAGAGGTCACATTTTTGGCCCAATCTTAATGAAACTTAGTCAGAATGTAACCCTCAATAAAATCATGGATGAGTTCGACATTGGGTCATCTGGGGTTAAAAACTAGGTCACCAGGTCAAATCAAAGGAAAAGCTTGTTAACACTCTAGAGGTCACAATTTAGGCCCAATCTTAATGAAATATGGTCAGAATGTTACCCTCAATAAAGTCTTGGACGAATTAGATATTGGGTCATCTTGGGTCAAAAACTAGGTCACCGGGTCAAATTAAAGGAAAAGCTTGTCAACACTGTAGAGGCCACATTTATGACTGTATCTTCATGAAACTTAGTCAGAATGTTAATCTTGATGATCTCAAGGTCCAGTTCGAACCTGGGTCATGTCTGATCAAAAACTAGGTCACCGGGTCAAATCAAAGGAAAGCTTATTAACACTGTAGAGGCCACATTTATGACTGTATCTTCATGAAACTTAGTCAGAATGGTAATCTTGATGATCTCAAGGTCAAGTTTGAATTTGGGTTATGTAGGATCAAAAACTAGGTCACAAGGTCAATTCAAAGGAAAAGCTAGTTTACACTGCAGAAGCCACATTTATGACCGTATCTTAATGAAACTTGGTCAGAATGTTAATCTTGATGATCTATAAGTCATGTTCAAATCTGGGTCAGGTGGGGTCAAAAAATAGGTCACCGAGTCAAATCAAGTGAAAAGCTTGTTAACACTGTAGAGGCCACATTTATGACTGTATCTTCTTGAAACTTGGTCAGAATGGTAAGCTTGATGATCTCAAGGTCCAGTTTGAATCTGGGTCATGTCAGGTTGAAAACTAGGTCACCAGGTGAAATCAAAGGAAAAGCTAGTTTACACTCTAGAGGCCACATTTATGACCATATCTTAATGAAAACTTGGTCAGAATGTTAATCTTGTTGATCTTTAGGTCATTAGGTCAGGTGAGCGATACAGGGCCTTCATGGCCCTCTTGTTTGAAAAAGTCAGTCTAAATCCGAGTATTTATCAAAAGAACTCAGAAAAAGCATGGATGTTTAGGTTTTGGTTCTGTTGTGTATGTAAGCTGTTATGATAAAAGTGTGCATTTTTAGCTCGACTATTCATAGAATAGTAGAGCTATTGGACTCGCCCATGCGTTGGCGTCCGCGTCCCGATTTGGTTAAGTTTTTGTATGTAAGCTGGTATCTCAGCAACCACTTGTGGGAATGGATTGAAACTTCACACACTTATTCACTGTGATAAACTGACTTACATTGCACAGGTTCCATAACTCTATTTTGCTTTTTTACAAAATTATGCCCCTTTTTCGACTTAGAATTTTTTGGTTAAGGTTTTGTATGTAAGCTGGTATCTCAGTACTCACTAATGGGAATGGATTGAAACTTCACACACTTGTTCACTGTCATGATCTGACATGCACAAAGCAGGTCCCATAACTTTATTTTGCTTTTTTACAAAATTATGCCCCTTTTTCAGCATAGAAAATTATGCCCCTTTTTCGACTTTCTTATTCATTCAAGCGACAAGGCTGTTAAATAGTCGAGCGTTGCTGTCTTCCGACAGCTCTTGTTGTTAATTGTTTTCACAGTAAATTTTGTCAGAAACAAAGTTTAAAAACACACAATGTTTGACATACCCAAATGAATACAAATATTGAAAGAATAAATATTAAAGAAGATATATGTAAAAAAAGTTTTGTAAAGAAAAACTCTAGGAAATGTCTTTTTCATAAATCCATACAGTCATTCCAAAAGCTAAATAGCCACTTTCAGCTTCTAAAGTCACACATTCATATTTGGCAACACATCCATTCCCGAATCCACACATCCGTTCCTGAAACCACACATCCATTCCTGAAACCACACATCAATTCCTGAAACCACACATCCATTCCTGAAAACCGCCTCGGTAGCCTAGTGGTAGAGCGTCCGCTTCGAGTGCGGGAGGTCGTGGGTTCAATCCCCGGCCGTGTCATACCAAAGATGTAAAAAAATGGTACTAGTAGCTTCCTCGCTTGGCGCTCAGCATTAAGAGGGTAGTGCTAGGACTGGTCAGCCCGGTGTCAGTATAATGTGACTGGGTGGGGTATCATGTCTCGTGTCTACGGCGTGATATTCCAGTGAGGCAGCACTATAAAGTTGGGCATTATGCTGACTACTACAAGTAGACACCTCCGTTTGTATGACTAAAAATTGTTGAAAAAGACGTTAAACCCGAACACACACACACCATTCCTGAAACCACACATTCATTCTTGAAACCACACATCCATTCCTGAAACCACACATCCATTCCTGAAACCACACATCATTTACAAAACCACACATCCATTCCTGAAACCACACATCCATTTACAAAACCACACATCATTTAAAAAACCACACATCCATTTACAAAACCACACATCATTTAAAAAACCACACATCCATTCCTAAAACCACACATCCTTTTACAAAAACCACACATCTGTTCCTAAAACCACACATCCATTCCTAAAACCACACATCCTTTTACAAAACCACACATCCATTCCTGAAACTACACATCCATTTCTAAAACCACACATTTAAAAAAACACACATCCATTTACAAAACCACAAATCATTTAAAAAACCACACATTCATTCCTGAATCCACACATCCATTTACAAAACCACACATCCTTTTACAAAACCACGCATCTGTTCCTTAAACCACACATCCATTCCTAAAACCACACATCCTTTTACAAAACCACACATCCATTCCTGAAACCACACATCCATTTCTAAAACCACACATCCTTTTACAAAACCACACATCTGTTCCTGAAACCACACATCCATTCTTGAAACCACACATCCATTTACAAAACTACACATCATTTAAAAAACCACACATCCATTCCTGAAACCACACATCCATTCCTGAATCCACACATCCATTCCTAAAACCACACATCCTTTTACAAAACCACACGTCTGTTCCTGAAACCACACATCTGTTCCCGAAATATAACATTCATTCTGGAACCACACATCCATTCCCCAAAACTCACATCCATTTCTGAAACCACACATCCATTCCAAAAAATCACATCTATTCCTAAAGTTCCCAAGAAAGAAATGGTTAAGGAGCTAGGTCCTAAGTTTTGAAACTTCATTTGGAGGTCAGGATGTAAGCTTTATCTTAAGTTTCTTGGAGACTAGATAGATGATTCTAGAAAACTTTTGACATTTCCCACTGTCAGTACACAAAACCAAATGGAAATAAACACTGGTTCATCCTGTTAATTATTGTGTGGGTAAATTACAGTCTCTAATGGAACAAAGTAAGAAATTGTCGTTCTTTTTAGAACAATACAGAGTGATATAGCACTGGCAGGTAGGGTAATAATTGGTTTGAGATATTGGATATGGTTGTGCGAAAATTGGATGAAAAGATTCTTAGCTGGTAAAGCAGATACTATTGCTGAAGTAGTTAATGGTTCTGATGTTAAATTGTGTTTGATGTGTAACTTTTTTTTCCATACCCTTAGAGAGTATCATTTGAATGCCAGACCTCTCAATTTCTGCACAAGAACATTAAAAGTGAATACAGTGGGAGCTTTGTTCTTTATAACTAATGTTTCTCTGAACCAGCAAGAGTTCTTTACTGATCCATATTTTTATGCACCCGTCATAAAATGGGGGTGGGGGGCATATAGTGTTACCCCTGTCTCTGTTTGTGTGTTGTTCGGGAAAGGGTGGTGTTCATGTCCGGGCCATAACTTTGACATGCATGGTCCGATTTCAGAATTATATGACACAAATGATAAGCATGGATAGACGATGTGTCGTGCGCAAAAATCATTTCACTAGCTCAAAGGTCAAGGTCACCATCCTTGGTTGAACTTAGCCAATTTTCACTACATATACAGTTGAATATCGTTACCTCGATATCGGTTAGCTCGATACTCCTGTTAGCACGATGTGTTTTAGTCGGTCGCGATTTTTCCCTATTTATCTTAAAGTAATTATTTATCATTACCTCGATATGGTTAGCTCGATATTTTGTTTAGCTCGATGAGATTTTTCAGTCCCGTCAACTTACCTGTACTGTTTTTACACCTGGTTTCGTCGATATCACAGCTTGTCAAAAAATATCCATGTTATTTGTAAGGTGTGAAAATCAACCTATTGGTGTCCGGCTATGTATTAATCATATTCAAGTTAGTTTGTTTTTTTTTTGGTTTTTTTTGTTATTTAAGTTTTAATCGAATTTAAATGTCAGCAGTTTGCATTTAATTCCCAATAATTAGTGTTAGAAAAACACCGTGCAAGCAGGAAAGCTGTTTTCAAATATAAAAACTAATTTGGATGAAATATTTTCTGCTTGACGGAGTAAAAATCTGCCATTTAGGATATGCGTATTTAACTGGCAAATTTTTGTTATTGAAGCACAGTCAAAATGACTACTCAACTAGGAACGTTACCGCTGCATTCAGACTTGTTTAGGGAAGGAATAAAAATGCTAATGTTTAAATGTATATTTTGAAAAATTAAAAAGTTGTATGTATGTATTTAATTAAGATATTTATTTGTAAATAAAATTAAAATCGTATTTACGTTTTATATTATTTCTTTCCCCTTTCAAACCCTCTGAGAAAAAAACACTGGATAATGACAATATAGACGTCCAACACAAGTACAAAGAAGTCCCATATAGTCGATATCGTTACATCGAACTTCGGATACGTCGAAGCAATTTTTACAGTCCCTTGAATATCGAGGTAACGGTATTCGACTGTATACCGATAATGTGGTCTTCCTGTCCGGGCCATAACTTTGACATGCATGTTCCAATTTCAGAATAATTTAACACAAATGATAAGCATGGATAGACGATATGTCATGCACAAAAACCATTTCACTAGCTCAAAGGTCAAGGTCACAGTCCTTGGTTGAACTTAGCCAATTTTCACTACATATACAGAATACTAAATTTTCTGGTTTTCCTACAATATTTTTTTTTATAAATAAAAAGGGCCAAGGGTCCTTCTTTTAGCAGCACCATGCCTGTGACCTTTCTCATGTTGCGGGGTCATCCGTGTCTGTGACACATTTCTAGTCTGTGTTTCTTTTTTATGCCTTTAGGTCTTTATGTGCAACAGCTTTATAGTTATATGAAAACAGTAGTTGAGAGAGCCAAATAACTTATTAGCTCACCTGATCACTCTGTAACTGTTGTCCATTGGCATCTACATTTAACTTGGACATCTTCTCCTCATAGATTAATAGTCGGAATCACACCAGATTTGATCTATAGCAACTTGGCATAGTCTTCAACTATTTCTTTTTTCAAAAGATTCTGTTTGATTGCATTTAGGGGCTGCTTTTTTAGAGGAACTTTTTGCAAGTTTGTTCGAAAGATTTTTACTTTGAGATTGTTACTAAAAAGGGCAGGAGTTTTCTGTTGGCAGGACCAGCTGATATTTCACACAGATTTTTCTGTTTCTGTGCCATGTACGTACAGTTTGTAGACAGTTCAAGGCAAGAAAGCTCTATGACTTACTTCTTCCCTGAAAGATTTATTGCATGAAATACTTATGATTAGTCACATTATGTTGCCTTATCCATGAAATTCAGAATATGCCAAGTTATGTCATAATGCCTCATAATTGTGCACTTTCTCCACAAGAACTACAATGTATATTTTAATAATTGCTTTTAATAGTGGGTAACTTTTAACTCTAGATGTGTTTTCTGTTTTCAGTTTTTAAAGCTCAAGATTTACTAGCTGCCGATCTTGGTGGAAAAAGTGATCCTTTCTGTGTTCTCGAACTTGTAAATACTCGTCTGCAAACCCATACAGAATATAAAACTCTCAACCCAGAGTGGAATAAAGTTTTTACATTGTAAGTAAAGGGTGTGTTCCTTAGTAAGTAAAGCTTATATAAACCAGCTATGAAACAATATGGCAGTGTGTGCATACCAGCATTTTAGAGATGGTATGTATGTTAAATTTAAGTTTTACACTTTGATATCTTGCATCATGACAAATACAGTAAACCTCGCTTATAAGGAACAGCTTGGGACCTCTTAAAATTGTTCCTTATAATCCAGATTCCTTATATCCGAATAGCGAACTAGTTCCTTGTATCCGAAGTTTGTATAACGACCACAATTTGTATAGCAACCATTACTTGACTGACATTTGAAAAGGGCTATGTGTAAACACTCCGGGTCGACCGAGAAAGTTGCGAGTCTATTACAGGTCCTCTCCTGGAGAGATGGTAAGGTAAACTGCCGGCATGTATATGGCAGAAATAGTGTTGAAACACGGCGTTAAACCTAAACTAAGCCAAAATGTACGTCGGTAAGAATGACCATAATTTGTGGGGGTTTTTTGTCGTTTTTTTCTATCTTCTTTTTAAGATAGAGCGCTACATTGTGACTATAAGATGTGTTGCAGTTACTCCCCTTACCTTGCTCGACTGCATGTTATGTGAATAGGCATGAATACTTATATAAAATAAATGTTAAAATTTTTATTACAAAAATGTTAAATTAAACTACCCATTAAAATTTAAAAGTAGGGTATTTATGGCATACAGTGTATTACGGCTAGACAATGGCAGCATACATACGATTACACCTATAGTTTTGCTATTGTCCATTTTAGCACCTGCCATAATTTCTACAATTGGAAATTTGGTAAACTGGACTGTTTGCCATTATTAATCACGCGTAATTAGCACATTTATTTAGGATAGTATGACCGTTACCGTGACTGATTTTCGTTCACTATTGTTAACATGAAATACCTATTACATGTAGCTCTCGAACATAATTTTGAGTAAATATAAGTCAACTATCGTCTAGTATTTGGTAAATGTTAATGTTATGATGATATTATATATTTTCTTTTTATGGTATCAATGAATATCATAGAAATGAAATGTTTATTCGTGTGCATGAAAGCGCGTGAACGTGCCGACGTTACTCTGACATCATCAGCGATTCTCTTGTTTATTTCCGGTTTTCAGTACCATTTATTCTTTTTGATTATTGTTCGCTATAACCGAGGTGTTTTCCATTGAGTTTCCTACTTTGGGACTGGAAAAAGTGTTCCTTATAACCGAGTGTTCCTTATAACCGAGTTCCCTATAACCGAGGATTTTTACATTGAATAAAGAAGGAATTAGATCGGGGAATTGAAAACTGTTCCTTATAACCGAGTGTTCCTTATATCCGAGTTCCTTATAAGAGAGGTTTACTGTATTAGGCTTGCTATCCTAATTTCTAGAATGGACTGGTCCATCATTCAATTTAAGCAATACCAGTTATTGTTCGAAGGGGTGTTCTGACTGAATAGCGAACCCACCCGCTTAGCTCAATAAGTAGAGCGTCGGTCTATGGATCGCGGGGTCGATCCTCAGGTCAGGCATATGTTCTCCATGACTATTTGATAAACAACATTGTGTCTGAAGTCATTAGTCCTCCACCTCTGATTCATTTCGGGAAGTTGGCAGTTACTTGCGGAGAACAGGTTTGTACTGGTACAGAATCCAGGAACACTGGTTAGGTTAACTGCCCGTCGTAACATGACTGAAATACTGTTGAAAAACGGCGTTAAACCTGAAACAAACAAACAAACAAGACTGAATAGTGAACTGTGCAGACCATGATCTGTGCAGGCTGATCTTGGTCTGCACTAGTCGCAAAGGCAAAACCACTTGCCACCAGCAGGCTAAAGGTCAAAGAAATTTTGGTTATCAGATTTATCGCATGAGTTGTAGAGAAACTTTGAAGTGTAATACAGTCTCACCTGGCCAGTTTCCTGAAGTAACATATGTGGTGGTACAGCAATGATGCCAACATGGTTTGAGCCATCAGTCATAGATTTATATCGTATTTCATACTAGATTTGAGCTTCCCTAGGTTTTAACCACTTAAATTTCAATTCAAACTTTGTAAATTAAATTTCAAAAATGTTTCTATATTGCCAAAAGGCAAAAATGTGAAGGAATTTAAAGTAACTTTCATCACAGCTAAACCAGCACACAAAGTAAAACATCTCATCTAATCACATGCAAGACATTTTCAAATTTTTCCGATACTTACTCAAAATTGTATAATATCTGAAGAGAGTTATTTAGATGCTGGATTACTTATAGCAGCATTAGAAAAGTCTGAAAGGGGTTATAAAGTGGTATTATCAGAAACCACAGCTAGTGCATATACTCCTTCCATGTTAGTTTCTTAGTGATGAAGTATTCACTTCATAGCCTCTATCCTATACTTAGGTTCTTTTATTTTTATGCCCCCTGCATCTACTGATGCAGGAGGCATATAGTGATTGTCCTGTCCGTCCATTCGTCCGTCCGTACAAGGTTAACCAGATTGGACCGTTTCATCTAGCATCAATACCCCTAACTAGAATGACTTGATACTAATGCAGATGTAACCTGTGACCATTCCTCATCTTCAGACTTCACCTGACCTCAGTTTGACCTTGACCTTGAACTTTACTTCGTTTTGGACTTACGTTGCTTTGTATCGACAAGGATGCCACCGGGGGCATCAAGCGTTTATTGAGCGCAGCTACTTGTTTATTTCAGTAATGTAAAAGACATCCATTCTGTGTTAGAGCTCACTGTGTATGATGAGGACCGGGACAAAAAGGTGGAATTTCTCGGTCGATGTGCAATACCATTGCTCAGGGTAACACTTTTACTTGTCTTTTGTCATTATATAATCAATATTTACATTTTCATCAATAACTATGATTTATTCTTTTCATTAAAGCTTTGTTATCTTTGAATGTAAAGAATAAGTAGGTATTGATTTTGTGGTTGATGACTAAGATGAAAAATCATAGAGCTTTTATGGAGAAATTTCTAGCTCATCTGAGCCAAAGGTTCTGGGTGAGCTTTTAGTATAGGCAGATGGTCCGGTGTCCATCATCCTTTAACCATCATCCACAATTTACATGAACATCTTCTTCTCTGGAACTGCTTGTCAGAATTATACCAAACTTGGTCTGTAGCATCTTGGGATATGCTGATTAATCGGCATTGAGGAACTATGATTAAAATGGTCCATGACTTGATTGCTGATGACATTTTTCATCTTTGATGAACTTTGATGTCCTAATAATTCTTCAGGAACAAGCTTCATCAGGTAACATTTCCATTTATTATTGTAAGTGTGCATGTAAAATGATTTATAGTTACACAAAATTGTGACAATTAACAACAACTTCTTGTATTGCATTCAACGTACAGATTTAAGTTTTTCTTTTCATCTGATTTTGATGAATTATCGTCATGATTAATAGACAGTCAGGCATATTTTGAATAGATTAATCAATGCAGAAATTTTGACTGATTCCTACTGGCAAAGTCCTCCCTCAAGTTTGAACAAATGATTCTCCTTGAATCCTTTGTTTTTATACTAAGCACAGATATTACCATTTAATTATGGTTTAGTGTGTCATGCAAGGCCAAGAAGTTAAGTTCAGGTGTGTGAGTACAGTACGGTACTGAACATAATCACTAGCATTTCCATGAACTTCCATTGTACATTGTTGGAAAGAGCTGAGTTAATTATATAAAAATGTCCTTTTGTGGTTCAGTGATGTAGGTTTCTGGCTTTGAAGCACTTACACCTCACTACAGTGAGTTAGAAGCTCTTGTTTGAGAATTAGAATTATTTCATGTGGGTTACTTAAATAGCTACAGTAACTAGAGTAGCATGTGGCAGGTTGGTGGATCTACCCAGGTGCCTTCCCGTGCCTGATATAATACCCTCAGATGGGCATCTTGGGGTCTTACTCCTTCACCAACAGCTGAAAAAACTCCACATGACCAGAACAGAATTGGTGTTACTGAAAACCAGCATTACCAACAATAATGCTTTTCTGGCTTAGAGCAGAAATTTCTGATTTTAAATACATAAGTTTAACTATTTATGCAAAGTGAATTTTGTTTCGGAATGTATTTTGTGAAATAAGGTTTGACTTAATCCCTGTAGGCTGACGTGTCTGAAATTCTGAAATTTTAACAATTGAATGTTTCAGATAAAACCAGGGGAGAAAAGATGGTATGCTTTAAAAGACAAAAAACTCATTCATCGAACAAAAGGAGCCATACTGTTAGAGTTAGACTTCATCTATAATCATGTAAGTAACTGTAGCGACCATGTTCATCTTTATACTGTCACTACTGTATATTTGGTAAAAGTTTCAAGGGTTTTATTTTCACGACTAAAGTGGACCATAAATTCAAAACTAGTGAATGTTAAAAAAGCATAATATTCAATAGTATAAACAACTATGAGGCATGAATTCTGATTTACATGAAAAAGTATGTTGTATGAAAAGTTGCAGAACAAAAGTGACATAAAAATGACCCAGTCTACTTTTCTGCAACAATGTGATGTTTACAAAAATAACTGTAGATGGAATAAAATGAAACAAAGTGAATTCAAATCTTTTGTAACTTGTAAAAGTTTGAATATTTTTAGCTCCACTATTCGGAGAATAGGGGGGCTATACTATTTGCCCCAGTGTCGGCGTGACCCTTCTTGGTTAAAGTTTTTCGGCAGCCTTTGTTTTTCTGTCATATCTTTGTTACTATTGCTTATATCTTACTGTAACTTCACATAAACATTGCCCAGTATACAAACAATGTAATGTGTATGGGCTGAGCCCATTATACCCATGGTCAAGGTCACCAAGCTGTTATACTTAGGTTATTTTTAAGGTTAAAGTTTTTCGGCAACCTTTGTTTTTCTGTCATATCTTTATTACTATTGCTTATATCTTACTATAAGTTTACATAAACATTGTCCAGCAAACAAAATATGTATAGGGACTGGGCCCATTATACCCAAGGTCAAGGTCACCAAGGTCTTAGGTTATTTTTAAGCTTAAAGTTTTTCGGCAACCTTTGTTTTTCTGTCATGTCTTTGTTACTTTTGCTTATATCATGCTGTTAGTTCACATAAACATTGCCCAGTATACAAACAAAGTATGTGTAGGGGCTGGGCCCATTATACCCAAGGTCAAGGTCACCAAGGAGTTATACTTTGAATTATTTTTATGTTAAATTTTTTCAAAAGCTTCATTTATAGACATATCTTTGGTCTTTTAAAAGATAATGACTTGAAATTAAAAGTATTTGTTTATAATCATCTGCATGTGTGGCTACATACCCCATAACTCTAATTGTGTTTTTGACAGAATTATGCCCCTTTTTGTACTTAAACTTTTTTTTGCAATCTTCGCTTTCTGGATACTACTTTAATGCAATATAAGATAAAGACTTAAAACTTAAAATGTATCTTTATCATCATCATCTGCATGTGTGGTAACAATCCCCATAAATTATCTCAGATTTGTATTTTTGACCGAATTATGCCCCTTTTATGCTTAAATTTTTTTACAAACTTCGTTTTCTGGACATAACTTTGGTACTGTATAAGATAATGACTTGAAACTCAAAATTTATCTTTATCATCATCATCTGCATGTGTTGTAACAATCCTAATAACACAAATTTGTGTATTTGATGGAATTATGCCCCTTGATGTAACACATACTGATAATGTTCAACAGAACTTTTGCTGTGTTAGAAACTCTATGAAGACAGTAAATTCTCTTTTTATTTTTGCAGAAAATAATATATTTAGACTGAGAGTTTATCATTTTCTGTATGACACAGCAATGGATAAATTTAAGAAGTCAGTGTGGTAGATTAGAAAACTTCAGTACCGAATCAAATATGATATATGTAAATGCTTGTAGGTAAACAAATAAATTTGGTATTAAATAAAGGCATATATGACAGATACACATTATCAAAAAACAAAAAAAACAAAAAAAAACAAAAGTAAGTGGGAATAGAAAGGAAAGGAATAATAAAATAGGATAAAAAACACAAGAGAATTGATCGGTGAGGATACATACCATACAAAGTGAGTTGACGTTATGCTACAAGTAACTGCGATTTTGCTGTAACTGAAATAGGATAGTGAAAATGTATCTGAATGGTTGGTTTAACAAGTGTAATGAAATTGACGCATTCTCACATTAGCACAGGAATCACATTATCTGTAGGTTCAATGTTTGATTTACATATTCAGGCAATGATTTTGTTTGTCTCTTTTACATAATTGTCTTCTAATCCAAGTTGCACGTTTTGTGCCTATCAATGGATTTGAGTTATTCTGTTGATTCTAATGCATAAAAAATGTTTCCCAATTTCACTGTGACTTTTATATGGATCATTTTAATTGATGAGTCAGAATTCAGCTGTTGTGTTATCTGTTGTTTATTAAATGGAATAAAATACAATATGTCTATCCTTTGTTTCAGATTAAAGCTGCTGTGAGAACAGTAAATCCAAAAGAAGAGAAATATATGCAACCGGAGCCTAAATTTAAAATCTCAGTAAGTTTCCATATAGTAACAGGACCAAACTTGAAAATTTTTAAAAAGTCATACAATTTTTAACTGCAGTTCAAGAGTTTTTGTGCCCCTCCATGAGTGGTGGGAGCATATAGATTTGGTCTTATCCGTGCGTGCGTCCGTCCGAAGTTCGTGACGTGGCTAGCTCGAAAAGTATTTGATACAGATTGATGAAATCTTGCATGAGTGTTTATCATGATATGAACTTGCGCACCTATTTTTCGTCTGGCTCCGCCCCCTATTTTCAGAGTTATGGCCCCTGAAATAGTCAAAAATGCACATTTTCACCTTGTGACACGCCTAGCTCAAAAAGTATTAGATATAAATTGATGAAACCTTGCATGAGTCTTAATCATGATATGAACTTGAGCACCTCCTACTTTTCATCTGGCTCTGCCCCCTATTTTTAGAGTTATGGCCCCTGAAATAGTCAAAAATACACATTTTCACCTTGTGACATGCCTAGCTCAAAAAGTATTTGATACAGATACATGAAACCTTGCATGAGTCTTGATTATGATATGAACTTGCCCACCTATTTTTCATCTGGCTTTGCCCCCTATTTTCAGAGTAATGGCCCCTGAAATAGTAAAAAATGCGCATTTTCACCTCGTGAAACGCCTAGCTCAAAAAGTGTTTGATATAGATTCATGAAACCTTGCATGAGTCTTAATCATGATATGAACTTGCGCACCTCCTATTTTTCATTTGGGTCGGCCCCCTATTTTCAGAGTTATGGTCCCTGAAATAGTCAAAAATGCACATTTTCACCTTGTGACATGCCTAGCTCAAAAAGTATTTGATATAGATTCATGAAAAACTTGGATGAGTCCTAATCATGATATGAACTTGTGCACCTACTATTTATGTCTCCCCCAGGAGACATATTGTTTTTGCCCTGTCCGTCCGTCCGTCTGTCCGTCCGTCCTTCCGTCCGTCCGTCCGTCCTTCCGTCCGTCCGTCACACTTCATTTCCGAGCAATTACTGGAGAACCATTTGACCTAGAACCTTCAAACTTCATAGGGTTGTAGGGCTGCTGGAGTAGACGACCCTTATTGTTTTTGGGGTCACTCCGTCAAAGGTCAAGGTCACAGGGGCCTGAACATTGAAAACCATTTCCGATCAATAACTAGAGAACCACTTGACCCAGAATGTTGAAACTTCATAGGATGATTGGTCATGAAGAGTAGATGATCCCTATTGATTTTAGGGTCACTCCGTCAAAGGTCAAGGTCACAGGGGCCTGAACATTGAAAACCATTTCCGATCAATAACTAGAGAACCACTTGACCCAGAATGTTGAAACTTCATAGGATGATTGGTCATGAAAAGTAGATGACCCCTATCGATTTTGGGGTCATTCCGTCAAAGGTCAAGGTCACAGGGGCCTGAACATTGAAAACCATTTCCGATCAATAACTAGAGAACCACTTGACCCCGAATGTTGAAACTTCATAGGATGATTGGTCATGAAGAGTAGATGATCCCTATTGATTTTAGGGTCACTCCGTCAAAGGTCAAGGCCACAGGGGCCTGAACATGGAAAACCATTTCCAATCAATAACTTGAGAACCTCTCGACCCAGAATGTTGAAACTTCATAGGATGATTGTTCATGCAGAGTAAATGACCCCTATTGTTTTTGGGGCCACTCCGTTAAAGGTCAAGGTCACAGGGGCCTGAACATTGATAACCAGTTCTGATCAATAACTTGAGAACCACTTGACCCAGAATGTTGAAACTTCATAGGATGATTGAACATGCAGAGTAGATGACCCCTATTGATTTTGGGGTCAGTCTGTTAAAGGTCAAGGTCACAGTGGTCTGTTCATGTAAAATCATTTTTTGGAAATAACTTGAGAACCACTTGACCTACAATGTTGAAACTTAATAGGATGATTGGACATGCAGAGTAGATGACCCCTGTTTATTTTGAGGTCACTTGATCAAAGGTCAAGGTCACAGGAGCCTGAACAGTGACATGAGAACCACTAGGCCAAGAGTGTTGAAATTTAGCGGGATGACTGGACATGCCAAGTAGATGATCCCTATTGCAGCCAACCATCAGTGTCTCTTTGATTTTTGCTCCTGACCCCTATTGACTTCTTGCCTATAGGACTTTGCATTGGGGGAGACATGCGCTTTTTTACAAAAGCATTTTCTAGTTTTCATTTGGGTCCGCCCCGTATTTTTAGAGTTATGGCCCCTGAAATAGTCAAAAATACACATTTTCACCTTGTGATGCACCTAGCTCAAAAAGTATTTAATATAAATGGTTGAAAACTTGCATAAGCCTTTATCATGATATAAGCTTGCACACCTCTTATCTTTTGGCTGGCTCCACCCCCTATTTTTAAAGTTATGGCCCCTGAAATAGTAAAAAAATGCACTTTTTCACCTAATTATGTGCCTAGCTCAAAAAGTATCAGATGTAAATTCAGGAAACCTTGCTGGAGTCTTTATCGTGATGTGAATGTGAACTTGCACACTTGGCATTCCTCTTGAGAATCTTAGCTCTTATTACAGAGTTATGGCCCGTGAAATAACCAAAATTGTTGATTTTTTGTTTGTGATGCTCGATCATAGCTCAAAAAGTAAAGGGCCTAGAATAATGAATCCTTTTCATAAAATGATTGTTGAGGCTATACCCCATTAAGACTGCAAACATTTGAATTATTGGCCCTCATTTATGACAAATGTACCAGTGGGGGGCACACCCTGTGTCCTACAGACACATTCTAGTTGTGATTGCATATGGCTGTCATTATTCTTTTTATGCCCCCCGCCATAAAATGGGAGGGGGGTATATAGTGTTGCCCCTGTCCGTGTGTGTGTTTGTTCGTTTGTGTTTGTGTGTGTGTGTTTGGGAAAGGTTGATGTTCGTGTCTGGTCCATAACTTTGACATGCATGGTCCGATTTCAAAATAATTTGACACAAATAATAAGCATGGATAGACGATATGTCATGCGCAAAACCAGGTCCCTAGCTCAAAGGTCAAGGTCACAGTCCTTGGTTGAACTTAGCCAATTTTCACTACATATATACTGATAATGTGGTCTTCTTGTCCAGTCCATAACTTTGACATGCATGGTCTGATTTCAAAATAATTTGACACAAATAATAAGCATGGATAGATGATGTGTCATGCGCAAAACCAGGTCCCTAGGTCTAAGGTCAAGGTCACACTTAGTGGCCAAAGGTCACATACAAGAATGATTTTGTCTTGAGGATTTCTTCTTCATGCATGGAGGGATTTTGATGTAAGTTGGCTCAGTTCTATACCCTCATGACACAGAATGTCATGCACAAGAACCAGGTCCCTAGTTTAGAATTACTTCCCTTTGTTGTTACTATAAATAGCTTATATTGTAACTTTAGGGAAAAAACAAGACCACTTTTCTGTAGTACAACATGCATGTTACAACCAATTTTGAGAAGTATTTTAACCTATCTCCGCCTGGTAAGGATTTTTGTGTGGACTTGGGAATTTTTTTTATTTTTTTTTTGTTAAGATTAACTTCCCTTAGTTGTTACTATAAATATCTTATGCCAGTGACCATTCTCATGTTGCGGGGGCATCCGTGTCTGTGACATATTTCTAGTTCAACAATTTGACTGTTAACACTCCAGAGGTCACAATTTTAGCCTGATCTTAATGAAACATGGTCAGATTGTTACCCTGAATAAAATCTCAGACAAGTTTGTTACTTAGTCAACTTGGGTCAAAAAGTAGGTCTCTAGTTTAATTAATAGGACATACTTGTAAACACTACAGGCCACATTTTCTTACGTCATCTTCGTAGAATATTGCTATAATGTTTGTCCCTACAAAATCTAGGTCACGTTTAAAACCTTTTTTTCTAAGGTAAGAAACTAGGTGACTAGGTTAAATCATAGAAAAACCTTGTTAACACTCAAGAAGCTACATTTTCTACCTGATCTTCATAAAACTTAGTCAAAATATTTGTCTTTATGAAGTCTAGGTCAAGTTTGAAACTGGATTATCTCGATCAAAATTAAGTCACTAGGAAAAATCATAGAAAGTTCCCATTCTTATCTTGATAAGTTGAAATTGGAGAAATCTTATAGCTGTTTTAGACCGTTATATGAAATAAACAATTTCAATGGATACAAAGACTATGATAGTGTTACTTTTGCTGTTGATACATCTCCTGTTTTATTTAGTTTGTCATAAATGCCCATGTTTCTGGTGTAAAGATTTTCCGTCTGAAAGATTGAGTGCTTTCACTGAAGTGTTTGGTGTTGAAATTACCATCTGGAATAGTTTAGATCAATTAATTTTGTTTTCTACAGAAAGAAGCTGAGCACACAAATTGCTATTTGTCTGTATATTTTACATCCAGTGTGAAACTGAAGACTTGATGTATTCTATAACAGGTTTTCCTTTCTGAGGTTCTAAATACTCTGAGTGGTAATAGGAAACTATCAGACTAGCTAAAGTGGTCTCATCAGTAGTCTATTTTCCTGGAGTATTTTCTGCTATATTTATGTCTCCCACCACATAGTGGTGTGGAAGACATATTGATTAACTGCTGTCTGTCTGTGTGTGTGTGTGTGTGTGTGTGTGTACGTTTGTGTGTCCGTCTGTCACAAATCTTGTCCGCGCTCTAAGTTGAACAGTTCTCAGCTGATCTTCACCAAACTTTAAAAAAATGTGTTTACCAATAAGTCCTCGGCCAAGTTCGATGACGAGCCAAATCGCCCCAGGCACTTCAGAATTATGGCCCTTGAATTACCGAAAATTGGCCTTTTTACTCTTGTCCGCACTCTAACTTGATCTGTTATCATCCAGTCTTCACCAAACTTAAACAAAATGTGTTTGCCAATAAGTCCTTGGCCAAGTTTGATAACTAGCCAAATCGGCCCAGACACGGCCCAGAATTATGGCCCTTGAGTTACCGAAAATCGCTATGTACACGCTTATCTGCACTCTTAAGTCGAACATTTCTCATCTGATCTTCACCAAACTTGAACAGAATGTGTTTGCCAATAAGTCCTTGCGCCAAGTTCGATATCTAGCCAAATTGGCCCAGGCACTTCGGAATAATGGCCCTTGAATTACTGAAAATCCCTCTGTACACAGATGCCAGTGATACATGTATTGGTGCATGGTTGACTCAGATACATAACTATTCAGTTGACTAGGCAGTTGTGGGCAACATGCGCTTTTCTCAAAAACAGCTTTAGTTCTGTTTGAATCTGTTTTTAGCCCATTATAAAACTTACAAGATTCTGTTTTGTCTGTGGAATAAAAGTGATTCACAAGTAAAGAAGTAACCACTCTTTTACTACAGTTGTGAAACTTGACCCATTATAGGATTACCTGCACTCGAGGGCAGTGGCCACAAAACTTGTCCATTCTCTAAACTGAACATTTCTTATCCAATGTTCATGGAACATGGTTGCTATAAAATCTTAGATAAGTTTGATGACCAGCCAGGAGGTTCCTGTGGCTCTGGAGTTAGTGCCCTTGACAGTGTCTGCTCAATATTTCAGCATTTCTTATGCATCATTCAACAGACTTGGTCATATTGGCATAAAATCTCAGCTTGGTTCAGTAACCAGTCAAATAGTCTCTGTTGTATTTGAGTTATGCCTCTTAAATTACTTAGAATTGCAGAAATTGACAAGTGTGCACCCCTGACACTTTGTATGCAGTGTTTACAGACTTGGTCTGAATGTTTATCTTCATTAACTCTTGACAAACTTGGAGAGCCGCCTGGCTAGTCCTGGTCACAGTGGTATTGTATATTATAAATTCTAAGATTGATAGATCAGATCCTAATGACTTTAGTGTTTCATGAACCATTAGCTTCTATATTAAAATATTTCGAAAAAAAACACTAATTTTTAGAAAAAAAAAAGACTTTCCTAATATCCTTAGGACAACCAGCACATTTTCATGCAATCTCGCCAGGCATATGTATGTTTTTGACAACACAGAAAATGACGTCACTGGACCTTCAGCTATTTCCGGAAGTAAAGAAAATGAAAGTAGACATGCTAAACTTGAAAACGAAAGTCGCCTTTGGATTGGTCGATGGTCAGGGGTCATGCGTAGGGGTCACTGTCTAAATGTATGCGTGTGGACTTTTTTTTTTTTTTCTTGCTAATGGGGAGTCAATTTTCAGTAGTTTCTAACGATTTGAAATTACCTGGGCTTTAGCACGACATGTCAGCTTTTCATCTACGAAAACATATTTGAGCTCGGGATAAACACAAATCCCACAGGGGTCCATAACGGAGCAAGGGTACATAAAGATTTTTGGAACTTCATCAAATCGCTCAAAAAGGTCCTTTTTGATGTTGTCTGAAAGTGTCAGTATATGCCTCGGATGTAAGATATTTCCGTATTTGAGAGCTGCAGACGTAGACATTTCAGAAATATTTTCAAAGTGAATTTCAAGTATTAAATGTTGATTCTACTGAAGCGTGAAAGGGCCATCAGACGCTAATACGTTTAATTACGTTACAGCTGCGGAAAGGATATATAGTATATGATGAGCTATCTACTTCACATGGCATGGACGTCCACAGCAGCATCAGTTCTGTGTCCACATGGTGGTTAAGGGTTGATGCACTTTCTTTTTATCGCTGTAATTACTTGATAGATTGAATTCCGCATCTTCGCCTACAACATATGGCACAAGGGCCATAATCGAGTCGGTCTTATTATTGAGACCCTGCACAATAATGCTCAGATAAGGCGTTAATGCATAAAATATCAATGGGCAATGCACAATTACCACTCACTGCAATTCCAATTATCTACTAATTTGTACATGTACAATCAATACATCAAACACTTTCATTTCATTGCTTCAAGGTAATAAACAGTCACTAATGGCACAAGTCATGAAATAATTAAATTGTCATTACTCAGTCACTGTTATTGTTTTTCACACATCTCTTTCGCGTGTCGTAAACCGTTGCAAAATGTAACAGTCCATGTATAACCTCTAATTACTTGACAAGCACTAATTGCTAAGCGGTCACATTAAAGAGACCTATAACAATACAATTTGACAGTTTGGTTCTGTCAAAAGTGGTTGTAATATGTAATAGGGGACCGGTCACATTTTCGGACCTTGCGACCATTGAAATATGAAGAAAAATATTCAGTTCTTTCAAAAACTGCCCTTACTAATGGAATGGTCTCATTTACGGACCGGTCGTTAAGCGGAACTTTACTGTACTAAGTTAATGTATTGATATACTTTACCTCTATCTCTGTTATTACTATATATTCAGTTCAGATTTAAACTTTTGTCCTAATATTTTCATCTACATTGGTGTCTGTAAACACTCCAGTGATAGCTTGTGGCTGCCTCAGATGCGCCAAATTTCATTATCAAACTTTAAAATAGTGGAGTGCGCAGTCTCCTGTGATAGCTTTTTTTCCCAAGGTTCTCATCATTCCAGTTAATGCTCAGTAGTAGATTTGCAGTAATACTGGTTTATAAAACTGTTTTTCACAGTGTTGTGTTTATTAGCCCACCATCATCAGATGGTGGGCTATTAGAATCACTCTGCGTCCGTGGTCCGTCCGTCCGTCATTCCGTCCGTCCGTCCGTCCATCCGTCCGTCCGTCCGTCCGTTAACAATTTCTCGTTATCACATCTCCTCAGAAACTACTGGGGGGATTTTGACCAAACTTTGTCAGAATGATGTATTGATACCCTAGTTGTGTCCCCCTGAAAATCAGACTGGTTCAACAATTTATGAGTGAGTTATGGCCCTTTGTTTATTTCTATAATTTATATAGATTTATATAGGGAAAAACTTTCAAAACCTTCTTGTTCAAAACCACAGAGCCTAGGGCTTTGATATTTGGTATGAAGCATCATCTAGTGGTCCACTACCAAAATGATTCAAATTATTTCTCTGGGGTCAAATATGGCCCCGCCCTGGGGGTCACATGGTTTATATAGACTTATATAGGGAAAAACTTTGAATAACCTCTTGTCCTAAACCACAGGGCCTAGGGCTTTGATATTTTGTATGTGACATCATCTAGTGGTCTTCAACTAAGATTGTTCAAATTATAGCCCTAGGGTCAAATATGGCCCCGCCCTGGGGGTCATATGGTTTACATAGACTTATATAGGGAAAAACTTTGAAAATCTTCTTGTCCAAACCACAAAGCCTAGGGCTTTGATACTTGTAATGTAGCATCATCTAGTGGTTCTCTACCAAGTGTGTTCAAATTATCCTCCTAGGGTTAAATATGGCCCCGCCCTGGGGGTCACATGGTTCATATAGACTTATATAGGGAAAAGCTTTTAAAATGTTCTTGTCAGTAACTACAACATTCAAACTTGGACCACATGTATATTTTTGAGTGGCAAGATGAACCTTGACATGAGTTGACCTTGATTTTGACCTAGTGACCTACTTTCACATTTCTGTAGCTACAGCCTTCAAATTTGGACCACATGCATAATTTTGTGCACTGGAAAAAACTTTGACCTTTTTTTTGACCTAGTGACCTACTTTCACATTTTTGAAGGTACAGGCATCAAATTTGGACCATATGCATAGTTTCGTGTTTCAAAATGAAATTTGACATTGATTTTGACCTAGTGACCTACTTTAACATTTCTCAAGCTACAGCTTTCAAATTTGGACTACATGCATAGTTTTGTGTACCGAAAAAAACTTTGACCTTAAAATTGACCTAGTGACCTACTTTCACATTTTTGAAGGTACAGGCTTCAAATTTGGACCACATGCATAGTTTTGTATTCTGAAATGAAATTTGACCTTGATTTTGACCTAGTGACCTACTTTTACATTTCTCAAGCTACAGCCTTCAAATTTGGACCACTTGCATAGTTTTGTGTACTGAAATGACCTTTGACCTTTACATTGACCTAGTGACCTACTTTCACATTTCTAAGGTACAGGCTTCAAATTTGGACCACATGCATAGTTTTGTATTCCGAAATAAAATTTGACCTTGATTTTGACCTAGTGACCTACTTTTACATTTCTCAAGCTACAGCCTTCAAATTTGGACCACATGCATAGTTTTGTGTACCGAAACAAACTTTGACTTTTACATTGACCTAGTGACCTACTTTCACATTTTTGAAGGTACAGGCTTCAAATTTGGACCACATGCATAGTTTTGTATTCCGAAGTAAAATTTGACCTTGATTTTGACCTAGTGACCTACTTTTACATTTCTCAAGCTACAGCCTTCAAATTTGGACCACTTGCATAGTTTTGTGTATTGAAATGAACTTTGACCTTAAGATTGACATAGTGACCTACTTTCATATTTCTGTAGCTACAGGCTTAAAATTTAGGACCACATGCATAGTTTTGTGTATGGAAACAAACTTTGACCTTGACATTGACCTAGTGACCTACTTTCACATTTTTGAAGGTACAGGATTCAAATTTGGACCACATGCATAGATTTGTGTTGTGTACGGAAATGAAATTTGACCTTGAGCTAGTCAATAAGTCTTGAAATTTGGAACACTCAAAAATGGCACATTGGTGGGCGCCAAGATCACTCTGTGATCTCTTGTTTTCAGCTAGATCTGGTTTTGCAAATTTGGACAGAAAAGTTGTTGATACCAAGAAGTTGAATCCAGTAGTAATACAGCAGTAATTAAATGCTGTATAGACTTCAAAATCTGCTATATACAGTAGATATGAATGACTGTTTTTTTATTTTCAGATAATGAAGAAGAATATAGACAGAGTTTCACAGATCATATCAACATTTATTGAGGGAGGAAAGTTTGTACAAAGCTGTTTCAACTGGGATTCTCCTATACGCAGTCTAACTGCATTTCTTGTAAGGTTCTAGTTTCACTTCATTTTAAAGGTTTAGTTTTTCTTTCATTTTTATTCAACACTTTTACTGCATTTTAGGTTCATATACCAAAAATATCTATACTCAGGTTTGCACTTACCTCAAAAAGTTAAGGAAATTTGAGGGGTTTTTTTTCCAGGTCAGTGAATTGTCAGGGAATTTTGAAAAAACAATATGTTAGTGAGAAAAGATCTTTCAAAAAAGTGAGGGAGAAGTCAAGGAAATATTTTCAAGGACCAAATTTGAAATTTCAAGTGTGAAAATCCAGTCAACGTAAAATTTTAAAGATGTTAACTTTGCTTACTTCACTTGTATTTTCTAAAATGATCCTTCCAGATCTCATTTAAACTACTTTTAAAGATATGAATAAGAGGATATAGTCACTGTCAGTTTGCATAGTATTTATGTGACTGTAGACTGTTTGAGAGTGCAGTTTAAAATGGAGGAAAAATATGCAATACATGGGTGGATAATGGATTGTGTTTCTGTAAGTTAGGAGGTCTAAAAAATAAAGTGGTATTTGGCCATGAAAACTATGGTTTGATCAGTGAAAAGTGAGGGAATTTTATATGTGCTTGTTGTTGGAAACCCTTATATTGAATTTTCCTCTTTTATTTATGGCAGGGAACATTGTTACGTTGTAAACTTTGGAAAATAAATGCACAGATTTGTAACACTTAATAAATCAGTTAGTGGGAAAGTAATCATCCTCAAATAGAAAGAAATATTCTATGTTTAGATATACAGAAATTGAGAATACTTTAAGCCTGTGTACAGTCAAAATTTCAGCTCAATTTAGATGTGAAGTCGTTTATGGAACACTTCTAAAACCTATTTCTGAAGTATGGAATTGTGAATACTAACATGTTGAGAGACACTGATTAAAGTCATCTTTCTTTATTGTTGTAGACACATTTCTGCAACTGCTTGTTTTGGATTTTCTCCAGTTTCTAAAGACCGTCTAACTTTTTAATTGATCTTACACAGATGTCTTAAGTTACATATCATAAAATTTGTTAGACTGTCTCCATTTGTCAAATATTTGTCTTTTGCAGATTTTTGTGTGTTAATTTCAGGTTTTCCTTGTGTTAGTGTGGAATTTTGAGCCTTACATGCTTCCATTGACATTACTCATATTGTTGCTCAAGAATGTATTTCTTTCATCCATCGTCACCCCATACAGTCGAGATCCAGAAGAAAATGTAAGTTTCCTTATTTGTTTTTGAATAATTCATGGTCAGGTATCTCTGTGATTTTTCTATAGCCTTACATTACAAGAAATTGCTCTTTTACATACATGTAGAAGTGTAAAGTAACAAAAAAATTGACACCAAAACCTGATATTTTTGTACTTAAATTTATTTACCATATTTCTCTCTGCATATACAATGTAATACTACATAATGTGACTAGTTTGTCTAATGAACAAGCTCAGAGATGTTGTAATATTAAAGTTTCAGTGTTATTTCTGCTTTTATTGAGATATTGATGAACTGAATAAGGAAATAAATCTACAATAATTTAACATGAACACTTGTCACAGAAAAGAAGGAATAAAACAAGCAAAAGTGGCGTGCCACACACTCGAGATTCAAAAAGGAAAAAGAAAATAGTTTCCAGAGATGATATGGTAGGCTGCCATAGCATGTTTTGTTTTAAGTTCTATTTTATCAAAATTATATATTTACACTGTCATATAGCTCTTAATTTGTGATCAATAGCCACTCAGAAGCTATTACTATCTGTATAATTTCGTCTAAAAATCTTAATGGAACCAAAACTGCCATCTCTCACACCTCCCATCTAATTCTAGCCTAATTCATTCAGCATAATTGCTTGACCCTTTTCCTAGATCTGACATTTATTGACTGCCAATCCTTTTATGTATGGAAGAACACAACCATCTCAGGCTTCCACGACAAATTAATTAGTCTACTCTATTTCCTACTCACTGCAAAATTCCTGCTTGAAACTGACACCAGAAAAAAGTAAATGTCACATGGATCATATTATCTACTGACTGCAATACTGTTGCTGAATGGTTTGGACATCCTTTTACCTTATATAGGCTGAACACACCCACTTTCTTTCTTAAGCTCCTATTACTTCATTATAGAACAACGTAGGAAGCTTCAAATTTGCAAAAATGTCCCAAAACTACAAGCCAAAACAAAATATATTTATAAGTGATTGATTTCTCAGTTATTATTCTTTCTGTTTAGCTGTTACTGGATTTATAGGCTTACATTATCATTAAGGTAAAAATCTCTTAAGGTAGTTCTGCAGGTTGGGATCAAACTTTTCTGTGCAATGTAGAATTTGATGAAACCATGTTTTTTCAAAACTTCAGAATATACTTAGAAAATTTGATGAATGAAAAGGATAGGGTCGTAGGTTTGAATTTTTGCTAGACTGATTTGAAAAATTAGGACCTCACACAAATTTTCATAATGGTAGTCAGTGGGGAAATCAGTTTTGATGGCATTTTCACGAACAGAAATTTTTCTACGATGTAATTTTAATGAAACTTCTAACAGTCATAAATAAACATTATGGTCTATAAAATGATGATATAAAATGTATAGGTCAGTGTGCTTGTATTCAAGATATTTGCCTATGATTAAAGAGATCTACGCATTATGTGCTGATTTTAAGACATTATTTTGAACAATTTAAAGTGTCCTACATTTTAGTGTCATATTTTATCTTAACAAAGGCAGTAATGTTGCTGTTTCAATAGATTTTGTCAGGGGTAGCCATTATTTTACAAAACGATTTTCATTTTCTTATACCAAGTCTGGGCTTTATTCTAAATAATTAATATTCCGCCATTACTTCATGTATATCAAACATGCAGAAAAACCTTAATGGGTCTTTCCTACCTCTGTCTAATGTTTCCCATTCAGAAAGTAAATTGATAATTTCCAGGAAAAGGCCAGTTACGTAAGAATATACATGATATCACTAAATAAAATATGCCATTTTAAACTTAGATAATATCTATGAATTTCTACCATTAATTTTTAGCTAGACTATTCAAAGAAAAGGTGTTTTACATCAATGTTAAAAAATCATAGTGTTATATATTAGGCCTAACTGATCTTATTTATAAAAAGAACTTCATCAAGCATGCTCACTGACATATACTTTGTTAAAGTGCTGACACACACTATGCTAAAGTGGCAATTTAAAAGGTATTACCTACAACCACTTGTAAAACATCACAAGTTTTAAAGAATACGTTAAATAATTTTTCAGTTTTAAATCTAATTATGTTTCTGTTCAAAGAAGAGGTGGTATATTGTTTTAAGCTTGTCAGTTGGTTTGTTTTTCTGGTGGTAATTACTTTCAGTTTTTGGCCAATAACTAGAGAAAGCTTGGTCTCACATTAGTTAAACTTCATTTGATGATTGCCTGTGGTCAGTAGATGACCCCTCTTTTTTAGCATTCAGTAGGTAAAAGGTAAAGGTCACAATGTCCTCAAGACTGAAAACTGTTTCCACTCAGTAAGTAAAGAACTCTGTGACCTACAGCCTTCGAACATCATAGGCTGATTGCATGTGGTCAGTAGATACCCCTGTTGTTTTGGAAGATAGTAGGTCAAAGGTCATATTGACTTTGAGAATGAAAACATTTACCCGTGACAACTAAAGAACACTTGTACCTAATGCTTTTAAGTCATCATAGATGGTGTTGGGTAGGGACATTATGTCTTTTACAAATAGCTCTTGTTGAATCTTGTGGTTTTCACTAGTACACTTTTTCCATCCAATCCAAATATTCTTTTCAATAGCATCAACTGACCATACAGTATTCATCTTTGTAGGTTTCAGGCTACAAAATTCTGTTCCTTATTTATGCATATGAAAATAGACCTTTCATTTAATTGTAATGCATATGCAAGCTTTTTTACATTCTTTCTAAGAATTAACTCATCATCAAGATGAAATGTCAAATTGTTAACAGTTCCATTGATGTAAAGACAAATAAGTAATTACATTGATGAAAACACAGTCTGTCTAAACTTTCACAATCAAAACAGCTTTACATTCAAACTTGTCATTTTGTTGAAAATTAGATACTGTAAAATCATTCAGTTTCGCTGGCATAAAATTTCATGGTTTTGGTAAAATTGACTATTTCTGGGGGGAGGGGGGGACACAGATTCATTTATATCAGATTTTAAAGATAGAATCAAAGAAATCTGCTTATTCAACAGGATTTGATTGCATGGGTTGTTGAAATGTGAAATTCACAAAAAATTGCCCCCCCCCCCCCTCCTCTCCAAAAATATTAATGATTTTGTAGTATTTGTAAGACACAGCCACAATGGTGGGAACAGTTTGATACATTTTTATTGTATTTTCAGGAATATGAAGATGATGATGATGATTTTGATGAAGAGGAAGATCGAGAAAAGGTAAACTATACATCAGAGTATGGTTATAACTTGAAGGTGTTAGTGATTGTGAAAGACCACTAGTTGCTTTCCCATAGACCCCTGTTACAGCATCATGATGTGTGTGGCCTTTCATACATTGAAGCATATAATCATAGTTTTATCAAAAACTATGTTAGTTCCAACAAAGTTGATTGAACATCTAATTAGCTGAGTGGTTAAAGTCACAGAGTTTGAACCATCTGCCCCTCACTGATGTTGGTTCCAAACCTAGCTTGGGATGTAGAATTTTTCATTTGAGGAAGCCATCCAGCTGGGTTATGGAAGGTCAGTGGTTCTTCTCAGGTGCTGGTCATGACTAAAACAAGCCCTGGAGGTAAAAGTTTGTTTCCATATTATCTTACTTACTTACCTTAATCCCATGCTACGTTAGCCTTTAGTGAATGACACTATCCTAGCTTTGGCTTTAGTGAATGACACTATCCTAGCCTTGGCCTTATTATGCTACGTTAGCCTTTAGTGAATGACACTATCCTAGCCTTGGCCTTATTATGCAACGTTAGCCTTTAGTGAATGACACTATCCTAGCCTTTGCCTTATTATGCTACGTTAGCCTTTAGTGAATAACTCTATCCTAGCCTTTGCCTTATTATGCTACGTTAGCCTTTAGTGAATGACACTATCCTAGCCTTGGCCTTATTATGCTACGTTAACCTTTAGTGAATGACACTATCCTAGCCTTGGCCTTATTATGCTACGTTAGCCTTTAGTGAATGACACTATCCTAGCCTTGGCCTTATTATGCTACGTTAGCCTTTAGTGAATAACTCTATCCTAGCCTTTGCCTTATTATGCTACGTTAGCCTTTAGTGAATGACACTATCCTAGCCTTGACCTTATTATGCTACGTTAACCTTTAGTGAATGACACTATCCTAGCCTTGGCCTTATTATGCTACGTTAGCCTTTAGTGAATGACACTATCCTAGCCTTGGCCTTATTATGCTACGTTAGCCTTTAGTGAATGACACTATCCTAGCCTTGGCCTTATTATGCTACGTTAGCCTTTAGTGAATGACACTATCCTAGCCTTGGCCTTATTATGCTACGTTAGCCTTTAGTGAATGACACTATCCTAGCCTTGGCCTTATTATGCTACATTAGCCTTTAGTGAATGACACTATCCTAGCCTTGGCCTTGTTTTGCTACATTAGCCTTTATTGTTTACCATGCTACCTAAACCTCTACTGTATAACACTGCCATAGACTTTCCCATAGTAGTCTTAAGATATGATGGATTTTTGTATGGTATATGTTGCTCTGGCACAATTATAGTTTGTATGGTCACGTTAAGATATGATGAAACCTTTGGACAGTCTCAGGACCAGAAGAAAATATCCCTTTTCAGAGAGTACATTTTTAAGAGGTGTTATTTTTAGTAGAAAGAATCAGTTCTGCAGCTAGACAATTGTTCAGTTATAAAGGATTTCTTCTTGTCAGGAGTTCTTGTTGAGAGAGATACATTCTTCTGTTCCAGTAGCTATCCCATAATTCGAAAAGTGTTCATGAAGTGTATAACACAAATTCACAAAATAACAAAAGTTGAAAGACCTTTCTCTTATATTGATATTAATGAAGTAAGCTAAAACAAATATATTTGCAGGAGGAAAAGAAGAGTTTTAAGGAGAAATTACAGGCAGCACAGGAAATCTGCCTACAAGTTCAGGAAGGTCTAGACATTGTGGCCTCTCTGGGAGAGAGAGTGAAAAAGTATGTGCCTTTTGTGTTATAGGAGGTTCTAATATTATTGATAAGTTCTCTTATATTGTTAGATTGCCATCTTGGCTGCAAATATCTCACAATAAATTTACCAATTATGTAATTTTTATTTGATTCACATGCCTGTCTTACCATATATTTCTATCTAGGCGACTGCAATAGCAAATTTCCTCCCATAGGAATAGTTAAGTCAGATTTAAACAGTTTGTATCTTTTGATTCATAGGATGGGAATGTTTCATTGTCAGCAGAATTCGCAGAGGCCATATGAATCAGAGATATTGATATGTATCAAAGAATTTTCCATTGGTTAAAACAAAATTACAAAATTTTTTTATCTATATTCTGTTTACAGAAAATGGGTTAAAAAACTTAATATCCTGACTTTGAAGGTTTAACCAAATCTCTGTCTATTAACTAAGGGTTGAGTTTTACTGTTTAGAAGGAGTCCAGAGTTTTGTGATCGCCCTTTGTCCGTTGTCGTCCATCCATCCGTCGTCAACAATTTGACTGTTAACACTCTAGAGGTCACAATTTTGACCTAATTTTAATGAAACATGGTCAGAATGTTACCCTCAATAAAATCTTGAACGAGTTCGATATTAGGTCATCTGGGGTCAAAAACTAGGACACCAGATCAAATCAAAGGTAAAGCTTGTTAACACTCTAGAGGTCACAATTTTGGCCCAATCTTAATGAAACTTGGTCAGAATGTTACCCTCAATAAAATCTTGGACGATTTCGATATTGGGTCATCTGGGATCAAAAACTAGGTCACCAGGTCAAATCAAAGGAAAAGCTTGTTAACACTTAAGAGGTCACAGTTTTGGCCCAATCTTAATGAAACTTGGTCAGAATGTAACCTTCAATAAAACCTTGGATGAGTTCGATGTTGGGTCATCTGGGGTCAAAAACTAGGTCACCAGGTCAAATCAAAGGAAAAGCTTGTTAACACTGTAGAGGACACATTTTTGACTATATCTTCATGAAACTTAGCCAGAATGTTATTCTTGATGATCTCAAGGTCCAGTTTGAATCTGGGTCATGTAGGGTCAAAAACTAGGTCACTAGGTCAATCAAAGGAAAAGCTAGTTAACACTCTAGAGGCCATATTTATGACCATATCTTAATGAAACTTGGTCAGAATGTTAATCTTGAAGATTCATAGGTCAAGTTCAAATCTGGGTCTGGTGGGGTCAAAAACTAGGTCACCAGGTTATATCAAAGGAAAAGCTTGTTAACACTCTAGAGGTCACAATTTTGGCCCAATCTTAATGAAACTTGGTCAGAATGTTACCCTCAATAAAATCATTTTGACCCAATCTTAATGAAACTTGGTCAGAATGTTACCCTCAATAAAATCTTGGACGGGATTGATATTGGGTTATCTGGGGTCAAAACTAGGTCACTAGGTCAAATCAAAGGAAAGGCTTGTTAGTCCCCTACTGGTTGAAAACCAGTTTCGGGGACTATAGGAATGCGCTTTTCCGTCATTCCGTCCGTCCGTCCGCAATTTCGTGTCCGGTCCATAACTCTGTCATCCATAAAGGGATTTTTATATTACTTGGCACAAATGTTCCCCATGATGAGACGACGTGTCATGCGCAAAACCCGGACCCCTAGCTTAAAGGTCAAGGTCACAATTGGAGGTCAAAGGTCAACAGGGCTTTTTTCCTGTCCGGTCCATAACTCTCCCATCCATGAAGAGATTTTAATATTACTTGGCACAAATGTTCCCCATGATGAGAGGATGTGTCATGCGCAAATCCCGGACCCCTAGCTCAAAGGTCAAGATCACAATTGGAGGTCAAAGGTCAACAGGGCTTTTTTCCTGTCCGGTCCATAACTCTCCCATCCATGAAGAGATTTTAATATTACTTGGCACAAATGTTCCCCATGAGAAGACGACGTGTCATGCGCAAAACCTGGACCCCTAGCTTAAAGGTCAAGGTCACAATTAGAGGTCAAAGGTCAACAAGGCTTTTTTCCTGTCCGGTCCATAACTCTCCCATCTATGAAGGGATTTTAATATTACTTGGCACAAATGTACCTCATAATAAGACGATGTGTCATGCACAACTTTCAGACCCCTAGCTCAAAGGTCAAGGTCACACTTAGCAGTCAAATGTTAACATAGCATGAACAGGGTCTGTTTCGTGTCCGGTCCATAACTCTGACATTCATTAAGGGATTTTAATATCACTTAGCACAAGTGTTCCCCATGATGAGACGACGTGTCATGCGCAAATCCCGGACCCCTAGCTCAAAGGTCAAGGTCACAATTGGGGGTCAAAGGTCAACAGAGTTTTTTTCCTGTCCTGTCCATAACTCTGCCATCCATGAAGGGATTTTAATATTACTTGGCACAAATGTTCCCCATGATGAGACAACATGTCATGCGCAAAGTGCAGACCCTTAGCTCAAAGGTCAAGGTCACAATTGCAGGTCAAAGGTCAATAAGATGTTTTCCCAGTCCGATCCAGAACTCTGTCATCCATCAAGGGATTACAATATTACTTGGCATAAATGTTTCCCATGGTGAGACGACGTGTCATGCGTAACACCTAGTACCCTAGCTTAAAGGTCAAGGTCACACTTTGAGATCAAAGGTCAAGAGGATTTTTTTCCTGTCCGGTCTATAACTTTGTCATGCAAAGCAGGATTTAGATATCAGTTGGCACAAATATTCCCCTGGATGAGACAACATGTCATGCGCAAGAACTAGGTCCCTAGGTCTAAGGTCAAGGTCATATTTAGAGGTCAAAGGTCAAATTCAAGAATGACTTTGTAAGGAACATTTCTTCTTCATGCATGGATGGATTTTGGTGCAACTTGGACCAAATGTTCACCACCATGAGGCACCCTTGTTTTTAGAATTACGTCCCTTTGTTGTTACTATAAATAGATTTTATTGTAACTTTTTTATTACTGGCGGTAGAGAAAAATCGAGACCACTTTTCTGAGGTACAGCATGCATGTTACATCCAATTTTTAGGTGTATTTTTTTTTTTTAAGATTAATTTCCCTTTGTTGTTACTATAAATAACTTACATGATAACATTTTTATAATCAGCCAAAACAATTCAATATGAAAACAACAGTGGGTCTTTATATATGCACATTTTATATATGCATGGCAATACTTCATTCACTTGTTAACACTGTAGTGGCCACATTTATGACCATATCTTAATGAAACTTGGTCAGAATGTTAATCTTGATGATCTATAGGTCAAGTTTAAATCTGGGTCAGGTGGGTCAAAAACTAGGTCACTAGGTCAAATCAAAGGAAAAGCTTGTTAACACTCTAGAGGCCACATTTATGACTGTATCTTTATGAAACTTAATCAGAATGTTAATCTTGATGATCTTTAGGTCAAGTTTGAATCTGGGTCATGTGAGGTCAGAAACTAGGTCATGGGGTCAAATCAAAGGAAAAGCTAGTTAACACTTTAGAGGCTACATTTATGACCATATCTTAATGAAACTTGGTCAGAATGTTGATCTTGATGATCTTTAGGTCAATAGGTCAGGTGACCAATACAGGGCCTTCATGGCCCTCTTGTTTCTATTAGAATCATTGTTTTGTCTTTATACTTTTGTTGAAAATTCAGTTATTATTGTTTTTCAGTGCATTTACCTGGTCCGTTCCGTGGCTGACCACTCTGGCTGTGATAGTGTTAGCCCTTGGTGTAATCATACTGTACCACATTCCATTGAGATGGCTCATTTTAGCATGGGGTAAGTTTTAAACCTCTACTACAGTCAAACTTCACTTGCTTGAACTCAGATTATTCGTTCACCGCCCTTCGCTCGAACTCATTGTCGGTTCCTGGCAAAATATCTGTATAATGTTTATTTTTTGATTGATGTCATTAAGAGCAGTGTACTCAGGTGAGCAATATATGACCGTCATCACCTTCTTGTTTCGTCTTTCCATAGTACATAACTCCCCATTAAGGTAAAAAGGTACCAAGTATTGATAAAGGTTATGGTATCTTTTTGCATTAATGGGGCAAAAATAAAAGTTGGATGAATTTCAGTATTTGACATTTTTTACTATTTTGATAAATGGTTAATAAATTATTTATTTAAATATTTACTTCAGTCAGGCCCAGTATGGTTTTACTATGAAATTGATACTTTTCTCATTTCAGGTATCAACAAATTCACAAAGAAATTACGAGCACCAAATGCAATACCAAACAATGAAGTGTTAGATTTTCTGTCTCGTGTTCCATCAGATAAGGAATTGGTAATTAATTATAACTCCATTATTGAATTGATTTCCAATCGCTTTGTTTACCATAGGTTATTACCGGTACCTTATTTGGATAATAGCCTGTTCACATTTTGAAAGTTTTCAGCAAGATTCTTGTGCAGTATGGTAGTAATAGAACTTCCTGGGTTTAAATAAGAAACCAAAAATAATTATTTTAATTTTACATTAAGTTGTTAGTCACCCAGGATAAAGTTAACTGGCTGACTAAAATGGTATACACATGTTTAAAGATGAATGAGTAATGGAGGAGTGGCATAGAATCTGCTTCTTCTTGTCTTTGTTGTTTTTTGACACCCATGAAGGGGCACATACAGTAATCACATGACTCTTTGTGTGCTTGTCAGTTTGTTAATTATTTTGTGTCTATGCTGTGACATTTACAGGGATTCCAATTAAACATTACACAAATGTTAAACATGATATAGAAGTATGTGGTTGCAAGAGTCATCTGTACCTAAATGATTGAGGTCACAAGCAAAGCACTAGTTTCATACCATAACTCTATATCAGAGGTGTAATTTCAAGTACATGTGTGTTTCACAAACACGTTTTGTTCATATGAACATCAAGTTGATTAAGATTCATGTCACAAAGTTAAAGATATACAGTGACTTTCTTTCACTAAAATATTTTATATTTATATATTTACTTCAGATGTTGAAAATCCTCATCATATTATATTTAAGTTTATTAAGTATGAGAATTAATTGTATGTGTAGAGTTTCATTCATAATTGCATGTCATGCAGTATCAGTCAGTTGTTTACACAAAGTCAAGTTTTTTTAGTGACAGTACACATTTATACTGTGTTCAGCTATACAGTACACATTTATACTGTGTTCTGCTATACAGTACACATTTATACTGTGTTCAGCTATACAGTACACATTTATACTGTGTTCAGCTATACAGTACACATTTATACAGTGTTAAGCTATACAGTACACATTTATACTGTGTTCAGCCATACAGTACACATTTATACTGTGTTCAGCCATACAGTACACATTTATACTGTGTTCAGCCATAGATGTGTACATCCTGCATTATTTTTAACCTGATGTGTAGTACTGCTAATACATATAAACTCGTTAATTTATGTTTACTTAAAGCGGAATTATGAGCATTTTCAAGTAAATGTCGAGCTGAAATAGATGTGTGTGTAAAAAGGATGGACGAAATAATAGCTTTTCACCCAATATACCAAACTCTTCCTGTTACCAGTACGGAACGATAATTTTCCAAATATTACTTTTTCTAATTTTGACTGGGGCAGTCTTTTTAAGAAAAATCAAACTTTATGAAGGAGTTGCTTCCCTTCAACTTCAGAAATCTCTATCTATAGGTAAGGGAGGTCTGTGCGTAGAAGATTTAAGAAAAGAACTATTATTTTATTAGTCCAATTTCTTTATTTCTAAAGCATCAACTTCAAATACTTATACAGTATTATCGTTAATATAACACAATTAAATCACAGCAACCGAAAATTGCTTTTATAAAACATTCACCAAAAACACACTATGAGCAGTAAGATGCGTATAATGCCACTTTAAACTGTATGTAGCATTTGATCATGTGTTCAAATATAAAATTTGGGTCTAGTACATGTTTAAATGATCTCACAATAATATGTGGCAGACACCCTCAAAGCTAGGTTACTTGCAATGTGAAATGTATCTATGTCTGTTTCAGGTACAATTTAGAGAATTGCGGCCGGACATAAACACAGTACCATCCAGAAAGAAAACCAGATAGTGTGTCTCAAATGAACTTGTATCCAGCTGGAACTAGAAATCCATTCCATTTTAATCTCCACATATTTTTTATTATTATGTATATAAATGTTGATGGAATTTTGACACTTATCTCTCAAATGTTTGGTTATATGTTTAAGTAAACATGAGCCAATGTAATGAAAGTACAGTTTGAAGACCAGTCTGAAAATTACAGTATTTGATTGGTTGTTTTTTAGCACTGTCTAAATATTGACCAATGGCAATGTTGCATTTTGAGACTGGTCACCATTCTCAGTGTTAGAATCTTGAAGCCAAGTGTTTGTTGCTGGTTCAACAGGTGATTGGTTCCAGTCCTGGCAGGGAGTGTTCAAGAGGAGGAGTTTGTATTTAAATTTGTATTTCCAGTGTTTAAAAGCTTCTCAATGTAGTTGCCTTTACAGAACTATCCAAATGTGTAAGAAAAATATGCATTTCAAATGCATGCTCATGTTTGTTTTGATAAGTGTGCAATCCATGCAATTCATCATATTTTGAATACCCTTCCCCTATCTCATTCATTCGTTAAAAACTTCATTGGTGACGGATGGTTGGAAACCAGATTTTTTGTTGCAAGTTTTAAAAAAAAATGTGTGTAATGTTTTCAGCATTTCATTTATTTTGAATGAGAGAATAGTAACAAAGTTCCCTAAATATTACAAATGTTGATTGTTTAAGTTACTTTTTCACAGAGTTGAACATTTTTCTAATATCTTCCTTTACACATAGTTTCATATAAAATATATAGATATGTGACATCGGGGGAAAAAAGAAGGAATCGAAAACTTTTACTAAAAATCTTTTACAAATCCAATGTAGAATGTAGATTTCATACGCATTCAAAATATTTTACTTTTTCAAATTGTTTTTTATGTACTTAACAAAGTTACTTTTGTCAGTAAATCTTTACAAAAGGCCAGTTTTACAAACAAGTATTAAAACTTTTGAGAGTATTTTCTCTTCATTGGATGTAAAAAAAAAACAGTCCTCACTAATCATATAATATGGCAAATCATGAATGTTTTATTATCAAATCAATTTCATTAGAATCAATTTATATTATTTTTTTATTTAGTTTGCTGTACTTGAAAATTCTTGCTCTGTAATTTTGGGTCCCAGGTTATGAAACTGATTATGAAAACCTGGCATTTGATTGGTTGATTCTGAACTTGAAATTGACCAGTGGCAGAACAACAATTTAAGACTGGTTTGTAACCTTGAAACCCAACTTACCATAAATGACTGTATAGTTTGCAAGGTTTTTTCTTTTCGATACAAGTTGTACCATAGAGACTTACTGTACAGTCATTTATTGTGGAATGAACTTGTTCAAACAAAGAAACTGTAGCATATGAAAGGTAGATAATATCAAGGAAATGAACCTGTGATAATAGTCATTAATTTCTTTCCAGTTATATATTCTCAGAGCCACAAGCTGTAATGAAAAGCCATGTGCACTATGAGCTACTGTATGTTAACAACTAAAGAATTCCAAAACGGCATATAAAAGTGTCAGTTACTGTTACAGCTAATTATCTTAGGAGCACAACTTATTCACATGCTAAATTACTTATTCATCAGATATCCTGTGAAATGAAGCACTATAGGTGCATTATTTTAGGATTTCTTTGATTCTATTAACCATTTGCCTCTGGTCTGACCAGGAAACAACAGAGTACTTTTAGAAGTGGGTGTTTAGCTGTCCTATTTCCATTTTCGAACTAGACTCACACAGATCTAGGATTAGCCTAGGGTTGGGTCTAGAATTGGGACAGTAATCAATCCATGTTTTGTTTCTGCTGCAAGGCTTTTGGTTTTATGTTGGGACTTCAGAGCTGCACACAATCTCTGACCGAGTAAAAAGTTCCTCATTTATTTACATTTGGGTGTGAATTGCCTAGAGCCCAATGTTATAAGACCAGTTGACAAATCCTGCATTTGATTGGTTGTTTCTGAACATGAATTGGAAATTGACCAATGGCAAGGCTGCATTGTTGGACTGGTATCAGAATTTATTTTTGCAGGATGTTAGTTTTGATCATCTTGAGACAAGTGTTTGTGCATTATGGCACTTCAAAAGAAAGTTCTATGTCATTTCTAGTTCAGCTATATGAAGTATATGGGGGAGTATTCCTACTGGCCGCAGCATCCACATCATTTGGGGATATTAATCACTCCAGTGATAGCTCGTTTTCTCAGATATGCCCTATATCGCTACCAAGGGTCAAGCATGCTGTTTCTTCTAACAGCTCTTGTATACAAGTTGATTCTATGATACAGAGGTAATTATAAAAAGATCTGTCAATAAGATGATCAAATAGGCCACTTTAACAAAGTACAGTTTAAATAAATCATTTTGAATTATAACAACAGTCTGTGAACAGTTGCTTTAGTTTCAAGTGAATCAAATTGTTTTAGATCCTGACAGAATTTTGTCATAGATTTCCATTGCAATTGTTTGTTCCTATTTATACTGCTTCTAGTCTTATAAGTCGGGTAAATTAATTATTTATTGTTCATCAAAAGTTTTTTTTTTCCTATTCAAATTTTAAAAAAAAATTTTATGTATTAAAGTATGTCTTGTTGATATTAAATTCTGCAATTTCTTAAGCTAGTCTGTTCGGGAGACAATCAAAATCCCCTTGATCAAAATCCCCTACTTTGAAAAATGACAGGGTGTTACAAAATCCCCTTCATACTTTTGCAGGGGGTATCATAATCCCCTCTATGATTTTTACTTATTTCATCAAGTTCAAATACAACTATATACAACTTAAAAGTCTATTGCAAAAAGCACGTAAATACAATGCCTTTAGCAAACATAATATAATTTGGAGCACTGATATCTATATATCTATAATGTTAATCACAGAGGGGATTATGATACCCCCTGCAAATGTGTGAAGGGGATTTTGTAACACCTAGTCATTTTTCAGTGGAGGGAATTTTGATATACACTCAGTCTGTTCACTGCCTGCCATTGCCATAACATAATTTTTTCAGTCTGACCTTTTCTTATAAACTTTTAGTATAAAATGATTTTGTAAAGTTTAAAACTTTAGTTTTGACTTCTGTGACAAGGTCAGAATGAAACATCAGAAATCTATAAAAAATATTACCTAAAGCCATTAGAAATTTATTGCTTTATTATCATCCCTGCCAGCCCACAATTGTTTATGCTTTGTTTTCTGAAATACCACATTAGATTTTTTCTTCAGGATAAGATTTGTACTTTAATAAGTATTTTTGTTGTTTTATGTTATTTTTATCCAATATTAATTTAATGTATACTCTTCTTATTTTTTTTATTTTAGTACATCTATTTGTATGTTTTACACAGGGTATTATCAGTTATCAGGAATAAAGGATAAATAGAGAATATTAGGTTACTGTCTTTCTTAACTTATGTTTATCCACCGAGTTGGAGAAAGGTTTATCCGTCCGAGGCTTGCCGAGGGGGATAAACCTTTCGGAGACGAGGCGGATAAACTAATCTATTTATTCTGCAGTCAATAAAATCTGTGTATAACGTATATTTACTTTCAAAATGTTTTTTTTTCTATACAAAAATAATCCTGAATTTCACTCACTTGTGAATTCCTATGCCCTACAACCCCCTTGTCTGTTTGATCCAGTTACATACAATTCCTTACAATAAAACATTATTTCATGCCTCATACTTTGCCTTTTGAAGTTCTGTGTATTATAAATCATCGGTGCTAACAGGGCATTCGCGTACAAAACAAGCAGAATGGTTTTGACTCGGATAAAATACAGCCGAAAACCACGCTTGAGATGAATTCAAATGCCCGCAGTCTTAAATTTACTTCATTTTTGTACAAGACAATGTGAGTTAATGAAATTCCTTCCACCATGAATGGTTTAGATCCAATTATTACAATAAACGACTGCTTAAATCTGGTTATTTGTGTAAATTTCTAACTAAAAATGAGTGAACGCCAAATAAACAAAGTCAAGGACGATTCACTCAGACTTTAAAAACCGTCACCGTACCATTCCGTATGGAGGTTTACTAGGATAGAGTGAAACAGTTTTTTAATTTTTTTTACCGTGGCTGTCCTCATAAAATGATGAAATGTTTGAGCTTTAAACTCTTAGCCCAGTTTACATTGCCTATAGCACATATACTTGAAAAAGTAGTCCGTCAGTTGCATTGACAGTATAAACCTCAAGTTTACACAGCAGGCAGATATCGGACTGATAATTGCATAGTTGTAGGATAAAGTCCTCCCCCACTCACTCATTTTAAGGGAAATTTGGATGATAATCTAGCAGTTAATTTATATTGGCCAAATTTTAATTTTATATCAAAACTATATTGTTTAGATCTGTAAGATTGGTATTTTTGGTTCTTTTTTGGAATCTTGTGAAGTATTTAAGAAAGAATCATTGTACATTTGTTCTCAAATTATGCAATTACTTGATCAAGAATATATACATATATTATATAGTTATGCAGTATATATTATAGAATAATGATATAAATGTTGCTTTTTCTCATTGCATAATATATAAATATCCTTTAATCTTTATGAAGAAATAATTTATAATATCTCGAGTGTGGTGCCATAAACACTGTACAAAGATAATCACTACATTTAGTGGCTGGGTTTGAATTCCTTATTTTATACCGTCTATATGCCCTTTTCCCGTTATTCCGAGCCCCTTAACCGGTATTTCAGTTCTGGTCTGTAACAGATTTAAGTTTCAAAAGAATATTTTCTATAGTTTGATACTCCGACATCTAAACCTAAAAAATCCCCATGAAGAAAAATTCTAAGGATTGTTGTCGATGAATAATCCAGGCTTTCACATGATGAGACTCACCCTCTGAAACAGCCAGATGCTTTCTCATTGAACCGAGGCTTGTGATAATTTGTACTAGCTCTCAAAAACTAAGGCTTTTTTTGAAAAAGTTCTTTTTATACACCCGTTTGAAAAACGGGACGTATTATGGGAACGCTCCTGGCGGGCGGGCGGGCGGGCGGTGTCCACAGACCTTGTCCGGAGCATATCTTCTACATGCATGAAGGGATTTTGATGAAACTTGGCACAGTTGTTCACCATCATGAGACGGAGTGTCATGCGCAAGAACCAGGTCCCTAGGTCTAAGGTCAAGGTCACACTTAGAGGTCAAAGGACAAATTCAAGAATGACTTTGTCCGGAGCATATCTTCTTCATGCATAGAGGGATTTTGATGAAAGTTGGCACAATTGTTCATCATCATGAGAAGGAGTGTCATGCGCAAGAACCAGGTCCCTAGGTCTAAGGTCAAGGTCACACTTAGAGGTCAAAGGATACAAGAATGAAAACTTTGTCCGGAGCATTTCTTCTTCATGCATAGAGGGATTTTGATATAACTTGGCACAAATGTTCACCACCATGAGGCGGAGTGTCATGCGCAAGAACCAGGTCTCTAGGTCTAAGGTCAAGGTCACACTTAGAGGTCAAAGGATACAAGAATGAAAACCTTGTCCGGAGCATGTCTTCTTCATGCATAGAGGGATTTTGATATAACTTGGCACAAATGTTCACCACCACGAGACGTAGTGTCATGCGCAAGAACCAGGTCCCTAGGTCTAAGGTCAAGGTCACAATTAGAGGCCAAAGGTCAGATACAAGAATGACTTTGTCCGAAGCATTTCTTCTTCATGCATGGAGGGATTTTGATGTAACTTGACACAATTATACACCATCATGAGACGAAGTGTCATGCGCAGTTCCCTTCTTTCGAATTACTTCCCTTTGTTGTTACTATAAATAGCTTATATTGTAACTTTTTCATTACTAGTCATAGGGAAAAATCGAGACCACTTTTCTGTAGTACAATATGCATGCTACATCAAGTTTTGAGGTGTATTTTGACCAGTCTTATCCTGGTAAAGATTTTTGTGAGGACTTACAATTTTTTTTTTGATTTTTTTTTTTTTTTTTTTTTAAGATTAACTTCCCTTAGTTGTTACTATAAATAACTTATATTGTAACTTTTTTAAAGTTGACCGTAGGGAAAAACCAAGACCACTTTTCTGTGGTACAACATAGATGTTAATTTCCAATTTTAGGTGTATTTTAAGGTATCTCTACCTGGTACGGAGTTTTTTTTGTGGACTTACAAAAACAAAACACTTAGTTATTACTAAACAACCACAAAGTTAAAATTCCATTTGCAAATACAGGTGCTAGAGTAAAGAAATTTGCTGTGACGGGCGTATATTGTGACATTCTTGCACTCTTGTTTAAAATTAAGAACAGATATATAATTGTGTTTGCAGACAAAAAAGTTTTACAATACGTGGTTTCTGTTTTCTGTAAGAAGGTTATATATTACCCCAGTGATTTTAGATAAGCAAATTTTGTGACAAAATTTTCCGTTCTTATATTTCTATTTTAATGTGAGTAATACTATTTTCTTTTCATGCCTCCGAAGGGAGGCATATAGTTTTTGAACCGTCTGTCAGTCTGTCGGTCTGTCAGTCTGTCCGCAATTTTCGTGTCCGGTCCATATCTTTGTCATCGATGGATGGATTTTCAAATAACTTGGCATGAATGTGTACCACAGTAAGACGACGTGTCGCGCGCAAGACCCAGGTCCGTAGCTCAAAGGTCAAGGTCACACTTAGACATTAAAGGATAGTGCATTGATGGACGTGCCCGGTCCATATCTTTGTCATCGATGGATGGGTTTTCAAATAACTTGGCATGAATGTGTACCACAGTAAGACGACGTGTCGCGCGCAAGACCCAGGTCCGTAGCTCAAAGGTCAAGGTCACACTTAGACATTAAAGGATAGTGCATTGATGGGCGTGTCCGGTCCATATCTTTGTCAACCATGGATGGATTTTCAAATAACTTGGCATGAATGTGTACCACAGTAAGACGACGTGTCGCGTGCAAGACCCAGGTCCGTAGCTCAAAGGTCAAGGTCACACTTAGACATTAAAGGATAGTGCATTGATGGGCGTGTCCGGTCCATATCTTTGTCAACCATGGATGGATTTTCAAATTACTTGGCATGAATGTGTACCACAGTAAGACGACGTGTCGCGCGCAAGACCCAGGTCTGTAGCTCAAAGGTCAAGGTCACACTTAGACGTTAAAGGTCATTTTTCATGATAGTGCATTGATGGGCGTGTCCGGTCCATATCTTTGTCATTCATGCATGGATTTTAAAATAACTACGCATGAATGTGTGGCACAGTAAGACGACGTGTCGCTCGCAAGACCAAGCTCCGTAGGTCAAAGGTCCTAAACTCTAACATCGGCAATAACTACTCATTCAAAGTGCCATCGGGGGCATATGTCATCCTATGGAGACAGCTCTTGTTATTCTTGTTTAACTGTCATATGATTTGCCAAAACATGTGTAAAATTTAGAAACAGGAAATAGCTGCAAGTGCAAATTTTCCAAAGGCTCGGATCAATGAGAAGGCTCGGAATTACGAGAAAGAAGCATACATTATTTTTGACCAGCCTGTTAAATTGGACTTATATTTCCTAAAAAAATGAGGATGAAAGCAAAAAGTATTTTATCTCCTTTTATATTTTTAGATATGTTGAGAGCTAACCTACTCACCAGTATTTCATGAGTTTTGCCCCCTTTTACTTCAAATTTTAGATTAAAGTTTTGATGCATTTTCATTTTGTCTCTGTTACTACTTTCAATAGATTTGATTCAGACTTCAAATACTTGTTCCACATCATCATTAAAATCATATAACAGAAGGTCCATAACTCTGGCACCAGTATTTCATGAGTTTTGGCCACTTTTGCTTAGGAATTCTGGTTAAAGTTTTGATGCACTTTCACTCTGTCTCTTGTCATTACTGAATAGATTTGATTCAAACTTGAGTTGCCCCACATCATCACCCACATCACATATGACAAGGTCCTTATAAAATTTATGTGGATCATTTGATAAAGATCAAGGTCACTTGGCTTACCCTACCCTTGAAATATTTCTTGAATGTCACCTGTACACACACCACTGTATGTTAAAAAAAGAATTCTTTAGTATTTGAATTCATGTTGTCAATTTAGAAATTTCATACACAAATGGTTTTGTTTTGTCTGACAAAGCAGTATTATGGGGGTATTAATAATTCCAGTGATAGCTCTAGTTTCTTCAGGTATGCCCTTTTTCATTCTTCAGCATCAAAATAGTCCAGCATGCTGTTCTCTGACTGCTGTTCTTATGTAATATACCAGGTGACATGTTTTATTGTTGCACCTCAGAATATATTTTATTTACATGTTATTTGGAGCGAATCTCAAATTTCATTTTCTTGCCAAGTATCAAATACTGATATATCTATATATCTATTCCATCATTTCAACAAAAAATAATTTGTACGTGAAATATCTGTCATTATTGTCTTGTTACTGACCTTTAACCCTTACCATGCTGGACATGATTGATTCTGCCTTTGTGACCTGTGTAGATGATGATCAGCCTGCACACCCATGCAGTCTGATCAAGATCTGCACTGTTCACAATTAGTCAGTATCATTTTGGTAAGTACCACTTTTAACAGTTAATACCTTCAGATACAGTTATCTTGATGCAAAGTATTTATAGGGTGTTTACAGCTGAATTTATTGACTTTTTATTGTGTAAATATATACAGTAGTATTCCTTTTTTTACAAACTGTTTGAGACAATGCAAAAAGACATTTCATATTATGTTTGATGTGAGAACTGTGTAAATATCTAGAGTTTTGATGTTTTTAAGACGCACATGTCATTTTTATAATTTTTTTATCATTCAAGCAAACATATTGGGTGTTTTGTTACAACATGTCATTGAAAGCATAAAGTGCTAATTCATATTATCTCGTACATATCTTCTACAGTGTATGTTTATTTGATGTGTTTATTTAAGTCTTTTACATGATTTATACTGTACTTAGATCGCAAGTTTTTGTTTTAGTACTATTTTTATACGCCCGTTTGAAAAACGGGACGTATTATGGGAACGCCCCTGGCGGGCGGGCGGGTTGGCGGGCGGGCGGGCGGCGTCCACAGACCTTGTCCGGAGCATATCTTCTACATGTATGAAGGGATTTTGATGAAACTTGGCACAGTTGTTCACCATCATGAGACGGAGTGTCATGCGCAAGAACCAGGTCCCTAGGTCTAAGGTCAAGGTCACACTTGGAGGTCAAAGGTCAAATTCAAGAATGACTTTGTCCGGAGCATATCTTCTTCATGCATAGAGGGATTTTGATGAAAGTTGGCACAATTGTTCATCATCATGAGAAGGAGTGTCATGCGCAAGAACCAGGTCCCTAGGTCTAAGGTCAAGGTCACACTTAGAGGTCAAAGGATACAAGAATGAAAACTTTGTCCGGAGCATTTCTTCTTCATGCATAGAGGGATTTTGATATAACTTGGCACAAATGTTCACCACCATGAGGCGGAGTGTCATGCGCAAGAACCAGGTCTCTAGGTCTAAGGTCAAGGTCACACTTAGAGGTCAAAGGATACAAGAATGAAAACCTTGTCCGGAGCATTTCTTCTTCATGCATAGAGGGATTTTGATATAACTTGGCACAAATGTTCACCACCACAAGACGTAGTGTCATGCGCAAGAACCAGGTCCCTTGGTCTAAGGTCAAGGTCACACTTAGAGGCCAAAGGTCAGATACAAGAATGACTTTGTCCGAAGCATTTCTTCTTCATGCATGGAGGGATTTTGATGTAACTTGACACAATTATACACCATCATGAGACGAAGTGTCATGCGCAGTTCCCTTCTTTAGAATTACTTCCCTTTGTTGTTACTATAAATAGCTTATATTGTAACTTTTTCATTACTAGTCGTAGGGAAAAATCGAGACCACTTTTCTGTAGTACAACATGCATGCTACATCCAATTTTGAGGTGTATTTTGACCAGTCTCTACCTGGTAAAGATTTTTGTGTGGACTTACAATTTTTTTGATTTTTTTTTTTTTTTTTTTTTTTTTTTTTTTTTTTTTTTTAAGATTAACTTCCCTTAGTTGTTACTATAAATAACTTATATTGTAACTTTTTTATAATTGACCGTAGGGAAAAACCAAGACCACTTTTCTGTGGTACAACATAGATGTTACTTTCCAATTTTAGGTGTATTTTAAGGTATCTGTACCTGGTAAGGAGTTTTTTTGTGGACTTAGAAAAACAAAACACTTAGTTATTACTAAACAACCACAAAATTAAAATTCCATTTGCAAATACAGGTGCTAGAGTAAAGAAATTTGCTGTGACGGGCGTATATTGTGACATTCTTGCACTCTTGTCTGCATATAGTTATGATAATTTGTATAGTTGAAATACCATTATGTCATGGGTTAAATTTGTTACAAAAATAAACATCTTTTATTCCACTTCATGCAAGATTTTTTTTTGCCTGTTAATATATATATATATATTTTTATATATATATATTTTTTTTTTTTTTTTTTTTTTTTTTTTTTACTTTTCAAAGTAGGATAGGTCATGGGATGGTACTATAAGGAGATATAAATGCCTCGTGCATGGGTTCCACTTGTAGTGTTGTTTTTTGCATGGTGGTTGTGAGTTGTCAGATTTTGTTGATAAACTGTTTTTTTATAATCTTTAATGCTGTTTTTCAGTTTTCAACCACACAACTGTAAATATGGATACGTAGATTTTAGAATAAAATTTTGAACAATTGTACTACTGGTAGATGGTCCTGTTTATTCTGGCAACTAACATTGATATTTTGCTGCCAATCATCTTTTATGTTACTTCCAGTGATGTTTGTTGTTTTACCTGTGTTTCTCATATCCTACGCAGAATATATGCTCAATTGATTACCCATATCATGTAATAGGGAGCTGGGCGAAAAACCTTCCTGCTGATATTTCTCAAAGTGAACAAATCTTCTCCCATACATTTAACGCAACAATCACAATTTAGCAAAGAATTCATGAAAGTATTTTTCTATTTCAGCATCAGTAACTATTTTTTTAGCATTGTATTTACATATAAAATCAAAAATATTTTAAAAGGAAAAATCAAGAGGGGTTTTGTCCACTTTTTCAAAAATCAACAGGAGTTTGATGTATTTGTGTTTATTTTTTTTTTCAGGGGATTGGGAGGGGAGGAGAGGGGGCCTGTGTGTTTGCCTGTGAGGGGTTTTGTTCTAAATTCCATTGCATATACTGCAACTAGCTTATAGCAAGTAACTTGGCTCTTCCTGAAATGGTAAAGCCTCCAGATTTATGTCATTTTTTTCAACATTTAGGAAATACTTTTGCTTCAGAGAAATTTTTAATAAAAGTAACAAAATGGCTTTATTTAGTTATGCATAAAACACACATTTATTCATTCGAATATCTCCTGTGCAGTAGTCCTCTGACATTAACTATTTCCAACATATTTAATTTGTAGACTAAAATAATTTCAACAAAACCAAAAGTTACCATTTTAATTTGAGTCTTCCAAGAAATTAGTGGAGTATTTAAGCAAAGTTGACATATTCTTATAATCTTTTTCTCAAAAATATAAACAACTGATAAAAAATCTTCCTACATTTTGTTCTGTACGAGGACTGCTTCATTTGAGCTATACAGAAAAGTAATCTAAAATGTTGGTCATACAGTAAAAATTAGATGTAAAATAAATGAAATTCATATGTAATGTTTATCATACTCCTAAAACATTAAACTAAGTTATATGAATTAATGACATTTGAAAGACTTTGACATTGTGACATACATCTGAAGGTTCCTGAAAAGTACTTCTGCAGGTTGAAATAAAAATGTAGAATTTGATAAAGTTTTTGTTGTTAAGGTATGTTGGTGAAATTCAACAATTAAGTTTATATAAAGAGAATAAATTGATTTCACTGTCAGATTTCACTACAATGTATCAGGTCTTGGAAGCGTGATTTCATTGTCAAGTCTTGGGAGAGTAATTTCACTGTTGGGTCTCTGAAGATTGATTTCACCATTAAGTTCCGGGGTGTGGAGGATGGTGGGGGGGGGGGTGATAGAGTGAGTTTACTGTTGGGTCTCAGAGTGGTTTCACTGAGGTCTTGGGTCAGTAATTTCACAGTCAGGTCCTTGAAAAGTGTTTTCACCTGTCTGGTCTTGGGAGTGATTTCAGTGTGGAATCTCAGAAGAGTGATTTTTCCAAATTACAGAGTCTCAGCTTTGGGCTTTTGTTGATGAACAGTTTTTCTAAACCAGCAGTGATATACTATTTTGAATGTGTATCATGTATGTGATTTATTGTTTTGTTCAACTTGAAATACCATGATGTTTTCCTCCCTTATGATGTATTAAGTGCTTTACTTTTTGATATAATGCCTCATTTATTTTATGCATTGAATACTGCTAATTGGCTTATGCATAATTCAATATTGGAAGGCATGCAGAATTTATGGAGGTTTTTTACTTCTGGAGTAGATATAGTTTGATTTTTCACTGGTAATTAATCCCTAGGTATCTGTGAGGGTGCAATCTAGGTATCTGTGAGGGTGCAATCTAATGTGGTGTAACTCCTGGTATTGACACCTCAAATCTATTTCATATTTGATGACTTTGGTCAAGCTCATGTTTTTCAGTGTGGAATCATATCCTCATATACTCATATCACCACTATATATTGTTCTGTTTCAAGTGAGGCCTGTATGAACTGATTACTTAACCATTGCCCTGCTAAATTTCTAAAATGGACTGGTCCATCATTCAATTTGGGCAATACCATTTATTATTCAAAGGGATGTTCACTGAAAATTTACTGACTGAATAGTGCAGACCATGATAAGCCTGCACGGATACACATTAATGCTTTGTAATTTTGGGAATATATGTTTTTATTTACTTGTAATTTTGGGGCAGGATTAACTGGAAATCTCGGGCTAAAGTTTTTTCCTGAAATTTGAAATTCCATTAATAACTAAGGAATATAAGAGTATTACCAGAATTCAATTGATAAAAGTAGGAATCCGTTTTACTCTGGTATTATAGATATTAATTGCTTTCGAATTAGTCTTGTACTGGCCTTACCTGAAAACAACAACAACTTGTGATTTACTTTTGTGATACCTTGTGGGCCATTGGAAGGTTTAATATTTTCTTTTACATATATATATATATTCTTGTACATGTAATACTTTGAACAAAGTACATTTTATACATATATCATCTCATGTTTCATGTGAATAATGATGAAAATATGAAAATAAAAACTGAGCATAGAATCTTTTGTGTTCTTATTGAATTCCTACTAAATATTAAATGTGATACAGTACAGTGATATAAGGAAGATAAATAGGAAAAATTAAAGTTAGGATTGGCCACTAGGAAGCAAATATATCATAGTAAATATTGATTCAGCTAAACTAGACACTTAGACTGATTCAATACAACATGCAGGATATGGAGTAGACTCATTGATTGAAATTCACAGTTTAAAAACAAATCAGAAAGGTTTCCATAAGCATATTAGTTATCTGTAGTTATTTCCATTTCCCTATCTTACTATTTTACCAGTCGTCTTGCTCGCAACCATGTGGGTCTCATTACTTTTAAGTTCAGTCTATTCATCTTCCCAGTCGGCCGTTTTACCAGTTGCCCGTCAAATGTTATTCACGTAGGCACTTCAGTCTCTCACCATTAAAGTTCAATGTTACCATATGTTTATACAGTTCGGCACTACTTTAACCCAATTACAGTCTCTTTACGTTACCAGTTCAGACTCATTATTTACAGTCCAGCCATACTTACCAGTTCTAATTTTTCTTGGTACAGTTCAGCTCCTCATTATTTTTTACCTTAAGTTTTTCATTGACCAGTTCAACAACTCCGTACCAAAAGTTATAGTAACCGTAAAAGCCTCATACATTCTCCAGCTTGATCTTAAATAAAGCTTGAACCACCTTAGTACTCATTTTCAGTTAACAATCAAGCTTAACGTCCTGAGTTAGTCTCAATACTTTCGCCCGAGTTAATAACTTACAAGCTTGGTATCTCTAATACGTTTGAACAGTACATCTTTATTACTTCCATTCTGTCGGAGTAAATTGAACATACCAGCCTTGATTCATTAATCTTTGTAATCTTATTGACTTACCGCACTATATTATCAATTACTCAGTCAGTATATAAGAAGTACACATAGAATCTCAATTAGGATTAGCAGCTGTAAGCAACTTATACTGTTAAGTTAGTCTTATCTATTAAACTAGCAGCATTAGATCTCATTCATATACTACCAGTTGAGAGACTCTATTACAGTTTACCATCAAGGTTCCATTATTACATATTCCAGTTAATCTTATTATTTCCAGTTCAGCTCATTACTATGTTTAACATCAGTCTATTACATTTCCAGGCTCATCTAACTGGTTTACATTAGTTCTATTAGTGTTACCAGTTAGTCTCTTACATCTACCAGTTCAATCTTATTATCTTACCCCTGCAGTCTCATTACATTTACCATTCAACTTATTACGTTACCAGTTCATTCATTACATTTATCAGTCCAGCCTTATTAATACAAGTCGATCTTATTACGTTTACCATTCAATCTATTACGTTACCATTCAGTAGCATTACTTTACCAGTCCAGCCTTATTACATTACAAGTTTAATCTTATTACATTTACCAGTCCAGCCTTATAACATTACAAGTTCGATCTTATTATGTTTGCCAATTCAGTCTTATTACATTGACAACTTCAGTCTCATAACATTTACCAGTTCAATCTCATAATGTTTACCAGTTCCGTCTTATTACGTTTGCCAGTTCAGTCTCATTATGTTTACCAGTTCAATCTTATTACGTTTACCAGTTCAGTTGTCTACCATTCAGTCTTATAACGTTAACCAGTCAGTCTACTATTAGTATTCAGTTCATCTCATACATTTACCAGTTAAATATACTCGTTTACCAGTTCAGTCTTTTACGTTAACTTCAGTCTCATACGTTTACCAGTTCAGTCTATTGACATTACCAGTCAGCCTTATTACATTTACCAGTTCAGTTTTATTACGTTTACCACTTCAGTCTCATTACATTTACCAGTTCAATCTTACTACGTTTACCAGTTCAGTCTTACTACTTTAACCAGTTCAGTCTCATTACGTTTACCAGTTCAGACTCATTACATTTACCAGTCCAGCCTTATTACATTACCAGTTCAATCTTATTACGTTAACCAGTTCAGTCTCATTACGTTTACCAGTTCAGTCTTATTACATTTACCAGTTCAATCTAACTGCGTTTACCAGTTTAGTTTCATTATGTTTACCAGTTCAGTCTCATTACATCTACCAGTTCAATCTTATTATCTTTACCCCTTCAGTCTCATTACATTTACCAATTCAATCTTATTACGTTTACCAGTTCAGTCTCATTACATTTATCAGTCCAGCCTTATTACATTACAAGTTCGATCTTATTACGTTTACCAGTTCAATCTTATTACGTTTACCAGTTCAGTCGCATTACATTTACCAGTCCAGCCTTATTACATTACAAGTTTAATCTTATTACATTTACCAGTCCAGCCTTATAACATTACAAGTTCGATCTTATTATGTTTACCAATTCAGTCTTATTACATTTACCAGTTCAGTCTCATTCCGTTTACCAGTTCCGTCTTATTACGTTTGCCAGTTCAGTCTCATTATGTTTACCAGTTCAATCTTATTACGTTTACCAGTTCAGTCTGTCTACCAGTTCAGTCTTATTACGTTTACCAGTTCAGTCTTATTACGTTTATCAGTTCAGTCTCATTACATTTACCAGTTAAATCTTACTACGTTTACCAGTTCAGTCTTTCTACGTTAACCAGTTCAGTCTCATTACGTTTACCAGTTCAGTCTTATTACATTTACCAGTCCAGCCTTATTACATTTACCAGTTCAGTCTTATAACGTTAGCCAGTTCAGTCTTATTACGTTTACCAGTCCAGCCTCATTACATTTACCATTTCAGTCTACATTACTTTACCATTTCAGTCTCATTACGTTTACCATTCAGTCTCATTACTTTACCATTCAATCTTATTACTTTACATTCAGTCTCATACTTTACCATTCAATGTTTACATTTACCATTTCAGTCTCATTACGTTTACCAGTTCAATCTCATTACGTTTACCAGTTTCAGTCTCATTATTACGTTACCAGTTCAATCTTATTACGTTTACCAGTTCAGTCTCATTACGTTTACCATTCAGTCTTATTACATTTACCAGTTCAATCTTATTACGTTAACCAGTTCAGTCTCATTACGTTTACCAGTTCAGTCTTATTACATTTACCAGTCCAGCCTTATTACATTTACCAGTTCAGTTTTATTACGTTTACCACTTCAGTCTCATTACATTTACCAGTTCAATCTTACTACTTTAACCAGTTCAGTCTCATTACGTTTACCAGTTCAGTCTCATTCCATTTACCAGTTCAATCTTATTACGTTTACCAGTTCAGTTATTACTTACATTCAATTTATACGTACCATTCAATCTCATTAGTTTACCAGTTTCAGTCTCATTAGTTACATTCGTCTTATAACGTTAGCCAGTTCTCTCTTATTACGTTTACCAGTCCAGCCTCATTACATTTACCAGTCCAGCCTTATTACATTTACCAGTTCAATCTTATTACGTTTACCAGTTCAGTCCTATTGCGTTTACCAGTTCAGTCTTATTCATTACATATACCAGTTCAATCTTATTACGTTTACCAGTTCAGTCTTACTGCGTTTACCAGTTCAATCTTATTGCGTTTAACAGTTCAATGTTTTTACCTTTACCAGATCAATCTTAATATGTTTACCATTTCAGTCCTATTACGTCAACCAGTTCAGTCTTATAACGATTACCAGTTCAGTCTTATTGCGTTTACCAGTTCAGTGTTATTGCGTTTACCAGTTCAGTCAGTCCTATTGCGTTTACCAGTTCCGTCTTATTACGTTTACCAGTCCAGTCCCATTACATTTACCAGTTCAGTTTTACTACGTTTACCATTTCAATCTCATTACTTTACATTTCAAGTCATTACGTTTACATTCAATCTCTTACGTTACCATTTCATCTCATACGTTTACCATTTCAGTCTCATTACGTTTACCAGTTCAATCTCTATACTTACCAGTTCATCTAACAGTTTACCATTTCAGTCTCATTACGTTTACCATTTCAATCTAAATATGTTTACCATTTCAGTCTCATTACGTTTACCATTTCAGTCTCATTACGTTTACCATTTCAGTCTCATTACGTTTACCATTTCAGTCTCATTACGTTTACCATTTCAATCTCATTACGTTTATCATTTCAGTCTCATTACGTTTACCATTTCAATCTCATTACGTTTACCATTTCAGTCTCATTACGTTTACCATTTCAATCTCATTACGTTTACCATTTCAGTCTCATTACGTTTACCATTTCAATCTCATTACGTTTACCATTTCAATCTCATTACGTTTACCATTTCAGTCTCATTACGTTTACCATTTCAGTCTCATTACGTTTACCATTTCAATCTCATTACGTTTACCATTTCAGTCTCATTACGTTTACCAGTTCAATCTTATTACGTTTACCAGTTCAGTCTAAACATGTTTACCATTTCAGTCTCATTACGTTTACCATTTCAATCTCATTACGTTTACCATTTCAATCTCATTACGTTTACCATTTCAGTCTCATTACGTTTACCAGTTCAATCTTATTACATTTACCATTTCAATCTCATTACGTTTACCATTTCAATCTCATTACATTTACCATTTCAGTCTCTTTACGTTTACCAGTTCAATCTCTTTACGTAAATCGTTCTGTTCATTCAACAAAAATCGATTTGCTTCCTACTCATCCTGTTTTCATTTAAAAATGGTGTATGATTTATGGAGATCGTTTTAACGTAATAGTCGATATTTACGTTCAAATGACGTCAGAGCGACAAATATGACGTTGAGTTTCGAATAAAAATTTTGCTTTAATCTTGTCTAATGTAAAACCCAAACGATAGAATTTGAGAAAATCTAACATGATGATGAAAATTTCATTTTCTATCGATTGAAGGAATAAAATTATGGGGTCACCGAATTCATTTTCGCGTAAAATTATATTACGCTACCCCTACCCCCAAATCACAAGATGGCGGACTTTTCTTCTATAAATCTACTATTTTGTTTTTCTTAGTACAATTAAATCAAAATACTCTTTAAAACTGTGCTACCTTTGGCGAAATCATTTCAGTGTAGAACTCATTTAATGTTTAGATTATATTCAATTTAAGAAAATGCGAGAATATCGACGCCGCATTACCATTGCCTCTACCCCTATCCCAGATAAAAAAAATGCATAATTCAATGGATTTTCTTATGTCTTGTGATAAAGACAAACGCATTTTGAGTTCTTTACAATTGTGCAATGATTTCATTCAACATTAAGATTGAAATTATTTATTTCGCAAGTTAATGGTAATACATGAACAGTCCTGTATTAATGCACATTTACAAAAATAAATAAGAAAATAAGAAAACGACAGAATATAACTAAAATCTTTTATTTGAATTATCTCAACCTTTTAATTTTTACAATTACCTTGTACAGAATTCCATCACAGGCCGCTATTTCCGAGCGTAAAACTGGATACATAAAGAAATGAAATTTTATGCATGTAATAGCATAGAGGCAAAGAAATATAATACAACTTTAGAAAATTTAAAAAGCGCTAAGGTAATTTATATCATCATGTTTGAATAAACTTTATTAATTTATTTAGCTTTACTAATTTTACATTTGGGAAATATTTTAATTGTTTGGAGAGTTGTCGGACACCCCGATTTCGAATAAAGTGAATACCCGCGGGGAAACAGAGTATATTTGTTACACGGAGGTTGTTGCTCTCAAAAGGTTGATTTATTCAGTAACTTGGCTAGAACAGAAACACCATCCTTTGCAAAGAGGTTTTAGCTCTCCAAATATGTGTGTAAAAAAAGGTTATCCTTGTATTCATAGACACGTAATAGAAACATATTCTATATGTAATTCTTTTTCCTAACAGTAGAAACCTATCAAACACCACACATATGAGTAAACATTCTGCTAAATCTGTTAAATAGTCCAAGAAATAAAACAAATGTTTGTTTTTGGTTTAGCGCTGTTTTCTATGTTACGGCGGGAAGTTAACCCAGCCAGTGTTCCTGGATTCTGTATTTTCAAACAAGTAACTTCCAACTTCACCACATAAATCAGAGTTGGAGGACGAACGATGTATTGTTATTATTATTATTATACCAGATATATATATAGCGGCCTTTTCATGATAAACACGTTCAAAGGCGCTTTACATGTAGCAAACGCAGCCACACAGAGCGCGAAAGTCATCCTCTACTAGTACAGACACGTGTCGTCACGTGTCGTCACGTGCCTCCTATCAAGTCGTCATGCCCTACCCGGGGATCGAACTCACGATTCATAGGTCTGAGCTCCTTCCATTGAGCTCAGCGGGTGGGGTAAAAGAAAGAAAGAAAATACCGGTTGTGACTGATGCTCTCTTTAATTAACAGCGGTTGGTTGTTAAACATGTGTAATTCTATGTTTCCATTGTCTTTATGTGCGACTCAAGAATCATAACTTTGTACGGAGGACTTGAGGCTCAAACTTGCAACCCCTGCTTTCGTATTTACGAGATATTAGGATTTGTACGGGCACGTGTATATGTGTAAGGTTTCACTTTTTATTTTAATAAGCGTCTTAGATGTCAAAATTCAGAATGTAACAATTTTCAAACAATTTAGCAGTACATTCATCGGAAGTTTATAAGGATACGCTAACGCATGTAACCTAGGGATAGTATCTCTTACATCATGATTACGGAAATTATAGATGTTATGATTTATTTCAAATAGCGTCTGTGGTATAAAACATCAAACGAATAAAAAAATAAACTCTAGCCTTTCAAACCGAATTCTGACGTCAATAGATATGAACATTTGCGTAGAGCAGGTGATTTACCGGGCAAGCCCGTGGCAACAAATCTTATAGTCATCTTATGGGATGTGCCTGCATGTGTGTGTGCATGCGTGCGTGCGTGCGTGCATGCTTAGAGAGTGTTAGGGATAATAAAAAGAAAAACAAGATTCAAACAACCTATACTCCCGTGGCGGGGCGGCTAAGTCAATCTTGATATGTCTGAAATAACAAACTTTAAAATATTTGAACTTGTATAATATTGAACTATGATATTTTACAATAATTATGTTTCAAGGGTGAAAACTCCGAACTAAATATACAATTGTGTATGCATAGTTTTTTTCATTTTAGCAGTGTATTACAACGGAAAACTTGTTTATTGATATTTTGAGTAAGGAAAAGATGAAAAAAATAATCATTATTATACAGAAATATATTTAAAGCGATTTAAAAAAAAAAGAACATGATCAGTCTTTTACGAAAAGTTGTTGCATTGGCATATGTAAATCTGCATCGAAACCCGGCATTTCGCACTGGTCGCCAGTTTTACAGTTATAAAGACCTTTTCTGAAAAGAAAACCCTCTTTCTCACGTACCAAGATCCGTTTCACGTATGTAGTGAGCCTCTGATGAATGGGAGTGTAAAGTACTAAGATTTGAAAAGAGATATATCAGAAAAACACGTAAACTAAGCTATGTTGTGATTTGGGGGTAGGGGTAGCGTAATATAATTTTACGCGAACATGAATTCGGTGACCCCATAATTTTATTCCATATATCGACAGAAAATAAAGTTTTCATCACCATGTTAGTTTTTTCTCAAATTCTATCGTTTGAGTCTTACATGAGACAAGATTAAAGCAAAATTATAATTTGAAACTCAACGTCATATTTGTCGCTCTGACGTCCCTTTAACGTAAATATCGACTTTTACGTTAAAATGATATCCATAAATTATACACCATTTTAAAGACATTTTTAAATGAAAATAGGATGAGTAGAAAGCAAATCGATTTTTGTTAAATGAACAGAACGATTTACAAAAATTGTGTGATGGACGTGAAATCGCGGTTCATCAAAAATGGACGTCAATGGTCGCTTTTGAAGGTTTGCAGAGAAAAAAGTTGCAAAAATATCAGAAAAGTAAAATACACAATCTATGAGGAATATGCTGAATTTTATATTAATCAAAATTTCGAAATGAAACCCAATAACTTCATATTAGGCGCATTCCACCTTAACTTGTTCAATCTTATTACGTTTAACATTTCGATCTTATTACGTTTACCAGTTCAGCCTCATTATGTGTACTAAAAAGTACCAATTTATCAGTTTTCGCCTTATTATGTTTACCAGTTCGATTAGCCTCATTATGTCCCATTGCGTGTATCAATGCGCATCCCATACCATTTCATTTATCATGATGAATCTGGTACAAGTTGGCCTGTGTTCTACCAGTATGGAATAAATGTTCTTGTTTTATTCCAATGTTTTCAGAAACATCGGAATTTGATATAATCATAAGTTTACAACGTACGACGCGTACGACATCTTTAATCATCTCGTTTAAAGAGAAATACTTAATCAATAAATGAAATCAAAGACCTCCTATCGTTCTTGTTTGCTTTTGTAGTTTTTCCTTATTGTCAATTTGATGTCTCATTGTTCCGATAAACACGTTATTTCAAATCTGCTGTATTTCCCTAGGTACGGAATTCTGCTCGGTTCGTTCCATTTCTTCTAGAAAGCGCATCATTTGACCTATTATTTTTATACCAGATTTATATAGCGACTTTTTCTTGCAAGCATGTTCAAAAGTGTTATACATATACAGCGCCAATTAAGTCCCTACGAGAGAGAAAGAGAGAGTCTTAATCTTTAATATGCATTCACCAATAAACGCGAAACCCTCTTTCATGTGAGGAGCCAGCAGTGGTCTCATTGTCTGCTGGTCGTTCTAGCAAATTTACGCAACTAGATCCTTTTTATGAAGTTTTTTTTTCAGTGTTATTTAATCACTTACAATCTTTTTTCAATATACTATTATTTTTTTCTTCATTTATCTATCGTTAGTACATCAAATATGCAATTATACAGAAGTTATAATGACATCTAATTAAATCGATTCCATTTTTAATACCCCGCCTTCTGAATCCTGCCATTTTAATCTATTTTTCGAGATCCATTTGATTTTTACAATCAATTTTTCAAAACATATGAATGTATTATGTCTGTTTAGAATTTAGGGCCAATAAATTTACTTTTTTGAAAAGTAAATCTTAAGTCGAGATCCAAATGTTTTGTTATGTTATTCCTCTTTAATGTTGTATTTATTTGCATATACTTAAGCGTTTCCTTTTTCGTTGAGTAAAATATTGAAAATTGTTATTATCTATGGGCTTTAACCATCGATTGTAAGAAATAATAACCAGCGTCAAGTAGCGAAAGTTAAAATTGTCCCCATAATGGATTTTACCTATCGTAAATAATGGTTTTCTAAAGCGCCCACTCTTAACACTTATTTGGAAAATACATAAGATTTGCGGTATTTGGATAAGAATAAATATATAAAATCTTGAAAGCTACTAGGGTTTTAGTATATTTGGCTATACAAATAGTGCTGAGTTCGAAGCAGGTATGCCGACGGGATATCACAAGGCGTGGTCCACACAGTATGGTGAGGATTTTAAAAGAAGGGTTGTGTGGAATCAGCAAAAGAAGGTTCGTTATTTTTATGAATTTATGTAATAACTGTAAACAAGACTTCCTTTCTTGTGTGTGGAAAGTGGAGTCGAGGAGAGGAGAGGTCCGTGAAGGTGGAGTAATGTATTTATCTATGGTGAAATATCTGTTTAGTCAGTTTTTAAGGTACGAGCATCAGTCTGGTGGTTTGCTTTCTTCATTAAAAAATCGATATTTGTTGGTAGGGTTCAAACTAGCACCGGGCCTTCCTCAAATACTGTAATATGACTGTAAACAAAAGTATTATGACAGCCTTAGTTCCTAAATATGTAATTGTGCCTGAATTTTACATTATCCAGTTATAAAAGTGGACATATATTTGCTGTTTAAATAGATCCACAAATAATTTTAGCCGATTATAATTTAAAGTCACATATGAAGGCATAAGTCATTAATCAAACCCTTTCGAAATATTTTCAAAATTTTAAATTATTTCATGTACGTTTTTTTGGTACACAATTAACTTGCGGATTTCCATGTTGCATTTGTTTCTTCGCGATATCGACTGAACTCGTGCTTACGTGTTTTGCGTGTACCTGCTCCAAATCTATGCCAGATATCTCCTGAAAACATAATACACATTTCATGAGTTCTGCTTGGTGACGAGGCATACACTTACTGAGGGTAAAATATGGATGTAGACAGTAAGAAACAAGAGTACATTAATTAGCTAGTCAAATAAAACTATAAACTGACAGCCATAAATTATGTTCGACATACTAGCCTAAACCTGGCCCATGGGGACCACGATCAAAAGTAAAATTCCGCGGTTACTGGGTTTTGAACAACAGTTCCAAATTAGGAAGGCGGGCATATACGAAGTAGACGAGGAATGAAAGAAAATAGAATTAATGTCCACATGTGCTTGTACATAGGAAACTTTCAATTTTTATTCATAGACTTTAAGTCAATATTAGACCTATATATCATATAATCGGTTTTATTTGACAGAATAATTACTATATTTCTATTTTGTAATTTTCGATCATTTAAGATTTTCTTTAGAAATACAATAACCCTTTGTTAAAATAAACGCGAGAAATATTGTGTTTTCATTGTTACACCGTCATTTAACAAAGAAGGCGACTATATGGTTAATTATATTTATTTGCTCTGTCAACATTTTAAATCCTAAATCATTCGATTTTCGCGGTTTATGACAAAATAGGCATGTACATAACTTTCTATTAATTCTAAAGACCATAAACCTAACTACGTATAAACTGTCAATTGTATTGAAAATTCCTTTAAAGGTCACGGACCATTCCTTTTTATACGTAATAAAAGATAATAAAAAAAAAGATTAATAAATTAATTAATTTTGTGAAACTAGAATCTAATGCATTTTCAGATCAGAGTAATCGGCTAAAACTGAATCACGGACGACTTCGTTTACGAGGGCTGTATTCTTAAAATAATGATCGCGCGCTTCCGTAGAAGTTTGACATGCAAGAAACTCGTGCTTTCGTGCTTTACACGCAGGATAATGGATAACTTCTTCATAATCCTGCAAAATTGTATATCGTTTGGGAGGTTTTTAGTTTTGTAGTAAGTGTAGTAACATACACGAACAAAAATCTGAAATTATAGCGTACATTAAAGTGCATTGTTCTTTAGAAATACCTACAAGGCAGATACTCAGTGAACTGCATACTTCATATGGGAAGTCTGCAGTATCATAGAAAACCATTTACAGGGTGTGTACGTAAATCAGTCCTTACAGATGTGGCTCGTCCTCTCAGGCCCAAAAACAACAATGATGTCAAAGAACATTTCTACTGTAAGACGTCTAATTGATGAAAACGCCAGCTACAAGGTGTCCGAGATTGCGTCTTTACCTTGCATATCAAGAGGAAAACTCATGAGATTCTCACCAAGCACTTGGGTTTAAAAAAGATTTGTGTCCGATGGGTGCCTCACATATTAACCGAGGAGCAAAAGGCCGATAGGATCAAATGTGTTAAAGAAACGCTGAAAAAGTTCTCATATTTAGTTGATCGCACAATGTCATAGCTCCTAGCAGAAGATGAGACCTGGAGATATACTTTTATGAGCCACAGCGTCGCGTTGACAAGACAGTGGCCGTAGACCAGTACATGTTATTGCAAAAAGAATTAAATGTCAATAGGTTTTGTATTTACCTTCTTTAACTCAAGGGGAACTGTTATACAAAACCCTACACCGCCAGGAAAGTCAGTCACTGGAAAGTTTTATAGAGACGAAGTACTGAGAGCTTGTAAACGGAAATACAACATAATTTGCGTCCACGGTCTCCAGTTGATCCATGACAACGCTGCGGCTCAGAAAAGTGGTACATACCGCTTATTCACCAGATATGAGTCCTTGTGACATTTTCCTCTTTCCAAGGCTAAAAAGAATGGAATAAAACACATGGGAGATCCGAGTGGTATTTTTCAGTAACTGAAGACCATCGCGATTCAAAATGAAAGCTTATTGGAACAATTTAAGTACTAAGTTAGTGGGTGCTTGAAATGTTAAGGGTCTGTATTCCCTCCTCCTCCATTAGAATTACAAAGTGCCGGCTAGTCTGCAGTTCTTAGTTTCCGATTATAAGAGTAACGTTCCAATATACTTTCATTTTGAATCGCGAACTGCCAACTGCAGTCTGCAGTTTACAATTCGATTCCAAAGCTATGACCTTCTAATTGTGAAATACGTTCTAATCCGCAGTTCGCAGGGCAGTGTTGATTAGACTTCACTTTGAAATTGAATCGTGAACTGCAGGCCAGTTTGCAGTTTGCAATTCGATTCCATAACCATGACCTTTGAATTGTGAAAGTCATTCTGGTCCGCAGGGTAGTGCTGCTCAGACTGCAGTTTGAAATTGGAATCGTGAACTGTGGACTAGTTTGCAGTTTGCAGTTGGAATCGCGAACTGCGAACTGCAGACCAGTTTAACTCAAATGACTGTTGTATCATATTCCAGCACGATTGTCGTTATTTCTAGAATGACCGTCTTTCATGAATATTTTTCAATATCTTAATCCGCAAGCTATTGTGTTATGCGTTGTATCTTTAGTGTCAGCAAATGCGTGTGCAATTTCGGCATTCTGCGGTTTTTACAGATGCGTTCAGCTACAATAACGTCATAATAGGTGTACGTAATCCTAAGGAAATTTCTGAGTGTCATAACGGGTCCATGTCTTTAATTACCGACGTCTTTGTTACCGTACTACATGTACCATTCTTTCTTTGTTCAGAAATAAAATGAAACGGATCTGATCTGAAATTGCTAAAGCAGGTTATATGACTTTTTCTTCAGAATTAAAGTTAACACCTGGATTCTGTACACGTTCTCAGCAAGTCACTGAAACCTTCCTCACATTAATCAAATGTGGAGGATGAAAGACGTATTAACACGCTAATTTGCCCTTTTTTCAGAAATCAAATCAGCGCAGGATATACAGACCGTTAGGACCACGTGCTACGGAGCTCGTGCCGCCACAATGTACTCGTGTTTTTACAGAAGAAATGTATGGTTTGGACGATCCAATGCTAGATGACATAATGTTGAAAGGCGAACGTGGTGTTCACTTTCCAACCATGTACAGTATTCCACAAGACAACACAATCTTGAACGGTGAATGCGGTATTCAGTTTTCAACCGGTCACAACACCGACATGAATGTTCAACAAGTGGTTCCCGTGTCTGGCAGTGCTATGATTCATGTACCAGGAGGTTTATATCCATTTTTTTTTAAATAAATTAATCTTTTAAAAGGTACCATATTTCGGAACTATGCGTGTCTCAAATTTATCATACTTGCAAAAGTGTTAATGTATCCTCATTTCACTATTTAAATAAGTTCTCTAAATTTTCTTTGTCTATGCAGCAGATATTTCTGTTAACAAAAATAGGAAACCAGGCGGTTTTGCTTTATGTAACGTAAATGTAACGAAAAACGAGTAACGTCTTAGCTTTACGAGAGGCTGCATGTGATTAGGACCAACAAATAACAACGAGGTATATGGAATTCATGATAAACACCGATTTATTTTTTTTCATTTTGACATCTGTATTGATGGTACGTATTGGTTACAATTCTATCTGTCTAAGATTTGATTTTGTAGTTTGTACGGAACACTTTTCCGTGGATATTCTTGTGACGTGTATGGGTGACAATGGTTGATCTGATATCTGTTGGGATATATTGGATACATTTCATTGGATCTGTCACTTGTTCTGTGAGTGCGTGTTATTTACATTTTTAACGGATCTGAAATCTGTTCGGGGGTATGAAATCTGTTCGGGGGTATTTATGAACTACGTATGATCTGATATCTATTCAGATGTATGTAACCACTTCATTCAAAAGATCTGACATCAGTTTTGGCTGGATGTACTGTTTACATATCACTGGTGATGCTGTTGGTTTCATTTCAACGGATCTAGTGTCTTTTGTGGTGATATGTATTGAATACTTATCACTGGGTCTGACATCTATTCTGATGGTATGCATTAAGTATTTCCGGGGACCGCTAAAATAGATTCTGTATGATGGTATGTATAGGTAACATTTCATCGGATCTGACTCCTGTCCTGGTGATATGTCAGGGACCAAGTCCACATTTCATTAAATCGTTGTATGTATGGGTTACATTTATAGGATCTGACATATGCTGTAGCGATGTAGGGACTACTTACAACAAGTCTGAGCTCTGTACCAGTGGTATGTATTGGTTACATGATTGATTGATTGATTGATTGATTGATTGATTGATTGATTAACTGACTGACTGGCTGGCTGGCTGGCTGGCTGGCTGGCTGGCTGGCTGGCTGGCTGGCTTCTGGTTGATTTTAACAATCTATCTCTTTCACACATCATGCAAGCATGTATGGTAATATTTATAATAATCTCATGTTACACTATATATCACAGTCATTTCTTATCACATTCTTAACAAGTGTCGTTGTTATTATGATATAGACTTTAAAAACTTAAAACAGCTTTATGTGTTTATTCCTGGGAAAGCCCATCAACTCCTAAAGCCTAGCTCAGCGCGGTCTTAATTTTCTGGTGGTATGTATGGGCTACATTTCGATGAGTCTGACCTCTGTTCCGGTGGTATGTATGGGCTACGTTTCGATGAATCTGACATCTGTTCCGATGGTATGTATGGGCTACGTTTCGATGAATCTGACATCTGTTCCGGTGGTATGTACGGGCTACATTTCGATGAGTCTGACATCTGTTCCGGTGGTATGTATGGGCTACGTTTCGAAGAGTCTGACATCTATTCCGGTGGTATGTATGGGCTACGTTTCGAAGAGTCTGACATTTGTTCCGGTGGTATGTATGGGCTACGTTTCGATGAATCTGACATCTGTTCCGGTGGTATGTATGGGCTACGTTTCGATGAGTCTGACATCTGTTCCGGTGGTATGTATGGGCTACGTTTCGATGAGTCTGACATCTGTTCCGGTGGTATGTATGGGCTACATTTCGATGAATCTGACATCTTTTTCGATAGTATGTATGGGCTACATTTCCATGAATCTGACATATGTTCAGGAGGTATGTATGGGCTACATTTCGGTGAATCTGATATCTGTTCCGGTGGTATGTATGGGCTACATTTCGATGAGTCTGACCTCTGTTCCGGTGGTATGTATGGGCTACGTTTCGATGAATCTGACATCTGTTCCGGTGGTATGTATGGGCTACATTTCGATGAATCTGACATCTGTTCCGGTGGTATGTATGGGCTACGTTTCGATGAGTCTGACATCTGTTCCGGTGGTATGTATGGGCCACATTTCGATGAGTCTGACATCTGTTCTGGTGGTAATAGTATGTATGGTCTACATTTCGATGAATCTGACATATGTTCTGGATGTTTATATGGGCTACATTTCGATGAATCTGACATCTTTTTCGATGGTATGTATGGGCCACATTTCGATGAATCTGAATATGTTCAGGAGGTATGTATGGGCTACATTTCGATGAATCTGACATCGTTCCGTGGTATATGGGCACATTTCGATGAAATCGACATCTTTTTCGATGGTATGTATGGGCCACATTTCCATGAATCTGACATATGTTCAGGAGGTTGTATGGCTACATTCGATGAATCTGACATCTGTTCCGGTGGTATGTATGGGCTACATTCGATGAATCTGACATCTGTTCCGGTGGTTGTATGGGCTACATTTCGTGAATCTGACATCTGTTCCGGTGGTATGTACGGGCTACATTTCGATGAATCTGACATCTGTTCAGGAAGTATGTATCGTCTACATTTCGATGAATCTTACATCAGTTCTTGGTATGTATGGGCAACATTTCGATGAATCTGACATATTTCAGGAGTATGTATGGGAACATTTCGATGATTCTGACATCTGTTCCGGTGGTATGTATGGGCTACATTTCGATGAATCTGACATCTGTTCAGGAAGTATGTATCGGCTACATTTCGACGAATCTTACATCAGTTCCGTTGGTATGTATGGGCCACATTCCGGTGAATCTGACATATGTTCAGGAGGTATTTATAGGATACATTTGATGAATCTGACATCTGTTCCGGTGTTATGTATTGGCTACATTTCGATGAATCTGACATCTGTTCAGGAGGTATGTATGGGCTACATTTCGATGAATCTTAATATGTTCCGGTGGTAGGTATTGGCCACATTTCGATGAATCTGACATCTGCTCAGGATGGTATGTATGGCCTACATTTCGATGAGTCTGACATATGTTCCGGTGGTATGCATGGGCCTATTTCGATGAATCTGACATCTGTTCAGGAGGTATGTATGGGCTACATCTGAGTGAATCTGACATTTGTTCCAGTGGTATGTATGGCCTACATTTCGATGAATCTGACATATGTTCAGGAGGTATGTATGGGCTACATTTCGATGAATCTTACACCTGTTCCAGTGTTTTGTATGGGCAACATAACGATGAGTCTGACATCTGTTTCGGTGGTATATTGACCACATTTCGAATAATCTGACATCTGTTCAGGAGGTATGTATTGGATACATTTCGATGAGTCTGACATCTCTTCCTGTGATATGTATGCCCTACATTTCTATGAATCTGCCATATGTTCTGGAGCTATGTATGGGCTACATTTTAATGAATCTGACATTTGTTCCGGTGGTATGTATGGGCTACATTTCGATGAGTCTGACATCTGTTTTGTTGGTATGTATGGGCGACATTTCGATGAATCTGACATCTGTTCTGGTGGTATGCATGGGCTACATTTCGATGAATCTTACATCGGTTCCGGTGGTATGTATGGGCTACATTTCGATGAATCTGACATCTTTTTCGATGGTATGTATGGGCCACATTTCCATGAATCTGACATATGTTCAGGAGGTTTGTATTGGCTACATTTCGATGAATCTGACATCTGTTCCGGTGGTATGTATGGGCTACATTTCGATGAATCTGACATCTGTTCCGGTGGTATGTATGGGCTACATTTCGATGAATCTGACATCTGTTCCGGTGGTATGTACGGGCTACATTTCGATGAATCTGACATCTGTTCAGGAAGTATGTATCGGCTACATTTCGATGAATCTTACATCAGTTCCATTGGTATGTATGGGCAACATTTCGATGAATCTGACATATGTTCAGGAGGTATGTATGGGATACATTTCGATGATTCTGACATCTGTTCCGGTGGTATGTATGGGCTACATTTCGATGAATCTGACATCTGTTCAGGAAGTATGTATCGGCTACATTTCGACGAATCTTACATCAGTTCCGTTGGTATGTATGGGCCACATTCCGGTGAATCTGACATATGTTCAGGAGGTATTTATAGGATACATTTCGATGAATCTGACATCTGTTCCGGTGTTATGTATTGGCTACATTTCGATGAATCTGACATCTGTTCAGGAGGTATGTATGGGCTACATTTCGATGAATCTTAATATGTTCCGGTGGTAGGTATTGGCCACATTTCGATGAATCTGACATCTGCTCAGGAGGTATGTATGGCCTACATTTCGATGAGTCTGACATATGTTCCGGTGGTATGCATGGGCCATATTTCGATGAATCTGACATCTGTTCAGGAGGTATGTATGGGCTACATCTAGGTGAATCTGACATTTGTTCCAGTGGTATGTATGGCCTACATTTCGATGAATCTGACATATGTTCAGGAGGTATGTATGGGCTACATTTCGATGAATCTTACACCTGTTCCAGTGTTTTGTATGGGCAACATAACGATGAGTCTGACATCTGTTTCGGTGGTATATTGACCACATTTCGAATAATCTGACATCTGTTCAGGAGGTATGTATTGGATACATTTCGATGAGTCTGACATCTCTTCCTGTGATATGTATGCCCTACATTTCTATGAATCTGCCATATGTTCTGGAGCTATGTATGGGCTACATTTTAATGAATCTGACATTTGTTCCGGTGGTATGTATGGGCTACATTTCGATGAGTCTGACATCTGTTTTGTTGGTATGTATGGGCGACATTTCGATGAATCTGACATCTGTTCTGGTGGTATGCATGGGCTACATTTCGATGAATCTTACATATGTTCCGGTGGTATGTATGGGCCACATTTCGATGAATCTGACATCTGTTCAGGAGGTATGTATGGGCTACATTTCAATGAGTCTGACATCTGTTCCGGTTGTATGTATGACCTACATTTCGATGAATCTGACAATTGTTCTGGAGTTATGCATGGGATACATTTCGATGAATCTGACATCTGTTCCGGTGGTCTGTACGGGCTACATTTCGATGAGTCTGACATATGTTCCGGTGGTATGTATGGCCTACTTTTCGATGAATCTGACATATGTTCTTGAGTTATGTATGGGCTACACTTCGATGAATCTGACATGTACGGGCTACATTTCGATGAGTCTGCCATCTGTTCTGATGGTATGTATGGGCTAATATGTTCCGGTGGTATGTTTGGCCTACATTTCTATGAATATGACATATGTTTTGGAGGTATGTATAGGCTACATTGCAATGAATCTGACATTTGTTCCGGTGGTATGCATGGGCTACATTTCGATGAATCTGACCTTTGAAGCTACATTTCGATGAATCTGACCTTTGAAGCTACAGTTCGATGAATATGACCTTTGAAGCTACATTTCGATGAATCTAACCTTTGAAGCTACATTTCGATGAATCTGACCTTTGAAGCTACATTTCGATGAATCTGACATATATTCCGTTAGTGTGTACGGGCTACATTTCGATGATTCTGACATTTGTTCCGATGCTATGTACGGGCTACATTTCGATGAATCTGACATGTGTTCTGGTGGTATTTACGGGCTACATTTCGATGATTCTGACATTTGTTCCGATGCTATGTGCGGGCAAAATTTCGATGAATCTGACATGTGTTTTTGAGGCATGTCTAGCCTAATTTTCGATGAAACTGATATATGTTCTGGATGTATATATGGGTTACATTTCAATGAATCCGACATATGTTCTGGATGTTTATATGGGCTACATTTCGATGAATTTGGAAAATGTTCTGGAGGTATATATGGACTACATTTCGATGAATCTGACATATGTTCTGGATGTTTATATGGGCTACATTTCGATGAATCTGACATATGTTTTGGTGATATGTTTGGCCTTATTTCGATGAATCTGACATCTTATGTAATGGGGTACAGTACAAGGGTGCCTTTATACTGCCTTGCTATAAAAAGAGACATGGTGGGGTATCCTCCTTACGTGTGAGAGGTCCCGGGTTCGATTCCCGGTCAGGGCTGAAATGTTTGCAGTCTGTTACGTTTGCGCCCAACGTAAAAAAAATCACGAGTAGATATGAATAGACACCTTGGAACATCCCACAGGGATTCAAAGTCCTGGAATTCGAGGACGGATTCTAAAATGGAGGTGATGTATCTAGTAGGGTAGAGTACATGGGTGCACCTATACTGCCTTGCTGTATGAGCTAACTTTTATAGTGATGTAGTAGAGTGTCCGCATCGGTGTGAGAGGCCCTGGGTTCGATTCCCGGTCAGAGCTGGACTGTTTGAAGTCTGTTACAGTATACATATTAAGATCTTCTTTTAAATTTTATAGTAGATTACCTTGGTTTTAAGATCTTAATGCCTCCGGTTATAATTTCTTTATATATAACTTTTAGCAATTTCATTCCCTATTAAACATTATAGGTTTGAAATTACTTTGATAAGCATGTATATCTAGATTTTATACATCTTAAACTCTTAAACTGATTCAGAATATTTAATAGTTGAAAAAAAAAATTCTAAAAGCCGAAACATTTTGAAAGACTTTACACAAAAATGCTTGGCCTAAAATAAAAACATTTGCAGTTAGACTGAATATATACAAATGCACGACATATGGTACAAATCAATCAAAGGTTTTATGTTGATGAATATATTACAAAATGCATTCGAAATGCAGTCTGCATTATTTCCAAATACAAATAATCAATTGACGATTTTTGTAAGTGTTTAAATTGCGGAGCGTATATTTGCTTTTTAAATACATTTTAAATAAAGCCGTGATCGATCATTCCTTAATCGGCCCTTATCAACGCGGCGGAGGCGAACAGGCAGTTTCAAAAGGCTCCAGACACAATAACTTTAATCTTAGATAATCTTTTACTTAAATGTCTAACACCAGATTACAATAAACGTATGATTTATAGAATTTAAAGTTCGATAATTTTTCAAATTGAACATGTAAACTATATAACTACAGGCCAGTTCAAAACATTAAATTTATACGGCTTGAAATTCATTTGTTAAAACTGCAGTAAATATTTAGAATTTTGCGGAGTTAGCAATAACATTGTGCACCGATATTACAAAGACACGCATACCGTTTCTTCGAAATAATTTTTCCTTTTCCTATTTTGCCGCATATCAGATGAGACCTAACTTTCGGCTAAATAACTCGTGTACCAGATCAGTGTCATAGTGAGAAATTATTTCATGATCCATTATAAAGTGAGACAACTTAATTTTCTACAGACCGTGTCCACATATTTCTGTGAGCTCGAACTAACATACTGATAAAGTTCCATTGATTTACACTTTACTTTTTACAAATCCCTCTTTTTATAAAGTTCAGCATATGTCTCTCATGACTATCCATCAGCAGTCACGAAACTTGGTATGCAACTAGTGTGTAAATATAACTTTTGACCAATCTTGCGATGTCTCCGACCCTCATATAAAGTGGAACTGCATGTATTACCTTTTGCGTTGACCATCCATCACTATCCATACCTCACTACCACCTCATTGTTACGCGACGTACCCATTAACAGAATAGTTATGGAAAATGGGCGTGAGAATTAAAGCATCACGGGTAAATTTTGTACTCAGTCCTTGGCATAACACATGCCATTTAATAAACATAGATATCTATGAAATATATAGTCATACTTGTGCTAAATATACTAGTGTCTGTGGGAAGAGACCAAGGCTCTAAATGCCACTCCCTGTGTGTGCTCTCGCCAGCCAATACATTATTATTGATATTGATATAAATGATTAAATGATAAATGAACGACCTAGTATATTACATCAAAAGTTTGGGAGGGCTGGACTAGGGCCTTCAGAGGGATAAGAAGGGCTTATTTTGACCACTTTCGATCTTACATTTTGGCTTTTGTTAAAAGTACTTCTTTACCTATAAACACTTTGACATTTTTGCTCTTTCCCCTCGGCTGTTCTGAGTACTTCTTTATCTATAAACACCTTGACATTTTTGCTCTTTCCCCTCGGCTGTTTTTAGTACTTCTTTACCTATAAACACTTTGACATTTTTACTCTTTCCCCTCGGCTGTTCTGAGTATTTCTTTACCTATAAACACTTTGACATTTTTGCTCTTTCCCCTCGGCTGTTCTGAGTCCTTCTTTATCTATAAACACTTTGACATTTTTGCTCTTTCCCCTCGTCTGTTCTGAGTACTTCTTTATCTATAAACACTGACATTTTTGCTCTTTCCCCTCGGCCGTTCTGAGTACTTCTTTACCTATAAACACTTTGACATTTTTGCTCTTTCCCCTCGGCCGTTCTGAGTACTTCTTTACCTATAAACACTGACATTTTTGCTCTTTCCCCTCGGCCGTTCTGAGTACTTCTTTATCTATAAACACTTTGACATTTTTGCTCTTTCCCCTCGGCTGTTCTGCGTACTTCTTTATCTATAAACACTTTGACATTTTTGCTCTTTCCCCTCGGCCGTTCTGAGTACTTCTTTATCTATAAACATTTTGACATTTTTGCTCTTTCCCCTCGGCTGTTCTAAATACTTCTTTATCTATATACCCTAATACTCTTACGCTTTTACCTCTTGACTGTTAAAACTGTATGTAGTTACATCACTTTTGCTTATATCACCTTTACTGTTCTAAGTACTTCTTTTTCTACATGCGTTTAGACCACTTTTGCTGTTAAAACTGCTTCTTTACATAGATGCATTTACATCACTTTTGCTCTTAACCCTTGGCTGCTCTTACCCCACGACCTGCAGTTGTGATGGCTATAAGACTGGAATAAATGGGCAACTTCTGTTGATTTAATTAGTAGCTATTGGCATGTGCAGTTGGTTTTGAACTGTACTGTAAAAAATACAAACATTTTAAGAACATGCAACAGTGCAGTGCCGTTGATATGGGGTTTAAACAATGCGAAATTTCATAGTGCATGTCCCGGAGAAATCACATCGCAGATCTATTCTGAAACGGAAGGAAATACTCACCTATTTTCCACTGAGAAAAGATTTCGGTGAGTTTTAAATTGCGTTTTAGTAATACATTGTTCGATAGAAAATAGTGTTCTAAATTCAAAATGATTTTGGAAATGGCTGCAAGAAACTGCCTGCGGATTGATTACTTGATAAAATTGTTCCGTTTCTCATTCATCATTCATGCATTTTAATAATAAACCTGTTTTATTAATCAATAATAAGAGATAATTGCACGATAAGTGTTCAGAGCGCATGAGCCATTAGTCAACATAATTATATATAACTTATTGAAGAACAGTGTACATTACTCGTTAATGGATCTTTTCAAGATATGACAGAGATAATAATAATGATAAATATGAAAAGATGTAGGCAAAAATGGATCGTTTTATATAGCATACATGATGCAACGCGACAGAGTATATAGACACGCTTCTACGATATGATGGGCTGCACGACAGTCCCGTACAAATATTATGCAAATACTTAAAATTATTACAAAATTTCTTTAGCCTCGTACATAATGTAAGTGTCGGCAAGCAGTATATAAATATTTTCTGGACTCAAACCAGAATCAGTATCGGTGATAGAAATTGCCATATTCCACAATTGAGAGAAAGCGAACCCGCAACCCGTGGGGTTATGTGTTCACTAGATGTTGATACTGGATTTTCAAATTATTTCAACCTACAAATGTAGACTTTTCTTGCTAAATCATATTCAGATTCGTCGAAGATTCTTAGACAGAACACGAGTAGAAAATATTAATCAACGTTTTAAGTTAGATTCAACGACGGACAGAATGCACGTGCAGGCGAAGTTTCATGATAGTCCGTGGTAATCTTACAATGGCAGAGAAAAAAGAACATACAAAATTTTTTGAAGTCTAAACTTAAAACGTTCACAGAATTAGACATATCGGTTCATAGACATTACGACATATCGGTTCATAGACATTACGACATATCGGTTCATAGACATTACGACATACATTTTGTGAAGTGCATTTATAATAATAAGAGACATATAAATATTGTTAATAAAAGCAAAGTTAACTTGCTTCGTAAAGCCTCTAAACTAATGTGTGAATGGAATTATAAAGTGGTACATTTTTGTTGAAATATAGGTCAAAGGAATTTGCTTACTGTGCCAAATTTCGTTGTAACACGATACAATAAACTGACAGACATAATAATGGGATTACCCTCCTAAATAATATGTAAAGAACAATAGATCATTATGAATATAAATGTTGAACGATCGATTCGTTAGAGACATACATCTATGGTAATTGAATAAACGAAACAGAAATCGACAGAAATAAGATACCCGGGGTTCAAATTTAATTGATCTGGTTTGTTCAATAATTGATAAAAGGTTTTCAGGATTAAACTTGGTATTTAATCATTTTTACGTATTAAACGTAAGCTTTTTATTTTTTATATATATTGTATTTAAATGTAGTGTATTGAATATATTGTAAATAAGTTCAGAGATCTGTCAGTTTTAACGATTTATTCAGATTAACGTTTGATCATGGTTTATTCTGATAATACCTTCGCGCTTTATTTTTCAAAAAGTGTCGAACTGCTTTTGAAATGGAAAAATGAAATAAATGCGCGCTGTCAATGAAAAACAAATTGATCTCATTATTTTCTTTCTTTCCATTTTTCTTATTATTGTTTTTTTATCTTTTTCAAAAAATGTTTGATTAATTTATTATTTTCTTTCTTTCTGTCTTTCTTTGTGTCTGTCTTTCTTTCTTTGTTTTCATTTCTATCTGAAATGGCTCCACTTTCTTTCAATTTATATTTTATTTTACCACATTGCTGGATAGAAATTTGATTAGAAGGGAACTAGAAAGGGTAATGATGATATCTTAGACCGTATATTGTCTGAATAAGGAACGTTTTTCGTGGCTTTACAACAACCCTCTGTTTTACAACAAACCTCTGGCAAATGCACGAATGTGTTTCAAACTGCAAATACTCATTCTGTTACAGAAGCTGACCCGGTCATACCCGAGTCAGAGCCTATACGCAGTGAGTCTCCGGAACTACATTGGATCTGTTGGCCTGAGCCGAAGAGGAACAAAACTCCAAAGAGACCATATACATCGCAGGGTTTGTACACAGACCGGAACTCTGGTAACCAAACACCGAGGAATGATAGGGTAATTGTTTAATCTTATGTTTAAATGTAAGGCATTACACTTTATTATCATTTTTATCATAACTTTAAAGATATCTCCTTGATTTTATCTCATCTTAAAGGATATATCTTACATAAAAGAAATCATAATTTCTGTTTTGTCCTTGAAAGGTTGTTTTCTTTTAACAATATCTACTTTATGTTTAAATACATTACTTCAATAACGTTTTTCGTTTTACCATTTTTTTCTCATCTCCAAGTATACATAATCCTAGTTCATTTTTTCATTGACGAATTTTTTTCTTTTTTTTATCCCCTTTTCTTGTCTTTGTAAACATTCCTTAACTTAATCTCTGCCAAATTTTAATGTGTTTAATGAAACAAAGCAAAATGTGATTTCAATTTGCATTGTTTTACTTGTTTACTAGTTAATATATTTTATTCTTTAAAGACATAAATTAAATTGTCATTTTTTATTATTATGCCTCCACATTTATGTGGGGGCATATAGCGTTGCTTCTGTCCGTACGTCCCGAAATCTTGTGTGTCCAACTCTCCCGACATTATTAGTTTAATCTGCTTCAAACTTTCACAGATGAACAAGCTTGATGTGCAGATGATCGTAAAGGAAGATTTTTTGTGTGACTATTTTCACTGCAGTTATGGCCCTTTCATAGTTTTGCTATATAGGATGTGGAGAAAAATCTTGTTTGTCCAACTCCTCCCACACTATTAGCTTGATTTACTATGAACAAGCTTGATGTGCAAGATGACCATAAAGGAAGGAACTGTTGCTTTGACTTTTATACCGCAGCTATGGCCCTTTGATAGTTTTTCTATATAGAATATAGAGAAAAATCTTGTGTGCACTATTGATAACTGAAGAATGCTTTGGTCTACAGTCGTCAAGCTTCATAGGTTGACCCCTATTGTTTTGTTTTTTTTTTTGGGTGGGGGTGGTCAGTTGTTCAAAGTACAAAGGTCATGGTGATCACCTGAGGCCGTCACAGGGGGAATGGGCGATTTACAAACACATCTTGTTCTAAATTTTACTTGTAACAAAACACATCGTTCGACTTTTTGCTTCCAATCATTGTGTGTTTAATGGCTTTGCTGTAGTTCTACATTTTCTTATTTCAAAAGACATTATCCGAGTAACTTTTTTCTAATTATTTTGTCAATGAGAAAAAAAAAACGAGAAAAAAACACACACGCAGATGGCCTCGTTTAATACGGTGCCCCTAAAGTGACATGTTACACACTTTTTTTCCATTTAGGTAATGTGAGACTTTTTTATTTCGTTTAAACGAAATTAAACGAAATGATTTCGTTTAAACGAAATAAGTTATTTCGTTTAAACGAAATAATAGTTATTTCGTTTAAACGAAATAAAAAAAAAGTCTCACATTACCTAACTGGAAAAAAGTGTGTAACATGTCACTTTAGGGGCACCGTAGTTTAAAAGAAAGCAGGATACCTTTATTTTTTTAAAGTGCGCCGCTGCTTATTTGAGTCAATACTTAAATATATTAAACACATTTAAGACTTCGCCACATTGCTCGAAAGACATTGTACAGGTTTAAGGCCATATATTTACATAACTAGATATAAGTAAATCAAAATCCTTAAATACGGTAAGTGTTTCATACATTAACTGTCTGATTATGTACTTCATTTTTCATTTTCAGTCGTTAAACGAAGGAAAACCCGTGCAATACGACCCTAAAATCAAGAGCTGGACAAACGTTTCTGCTGAAAACGGTGAGATTATTAGGAATAACGTCGAACTTGTTGAAGTGATATGAGCCGTGCCATGAGAAAACAAACATAGTGGGTCTGCGACCAGCATGGATCCAGATCTGCGCAGTCTGGTCAGGATCCATGCTGTTCGCTATTAGTTTCTCTAATTCCATTAGGCTTTGAAAGCGAACAGCATGGATCCTGACCAGACTGCGCGGATGCGGATCCATGCTGGTCGCAAAGCCACTATGTTGGTTTTCTCATGGCACGGCTCATTTATTATCATCTTTGGCATTGGATTCTGCAAATCCTGATTACGTCAACATCAACCATCCTTTAACATTTACTATTTTCCAAGCTAAAACTCTTTAAACAATAACCATCTTTTAAGAATAATTCTTCACATATCAGAAAAAAAAACAGAACAGAACAGATCAGAACATAAGTTTATTTTTTTTCTAGGAATTGAACCGAAGTTCCTTTTCCAACCACACAAATAATAATATATATCAAGATCAGATAACAATTGCATAATTAAATACATTTACATCACAACAAATAAATAAATAAATAAATTCGGAAAGTGAAATACAAAACAGACAATGCATTTACATCACATTATTTACACAGTTATTTCTTATTTCATTCGCTTTTAATACATAAGATGCCAGTTTTGTTAGTGTCTTTTCATTTTCAGAGTTCAACAGTTCTATAAATTTCCACATACTGGGTCTCCTCCAGTAATATTTTGGAATAAGTTCTTTTCTTATAATATTATATTTCGGGCACTTCAACACAAAATGATATTCGTCCTCTATGTCTCCATTTTCAGCACCACAAATTAAACACAGTCTATCTTCCCTATCGAGTCTATTACGGCATAACGCCGTTTCTATCTAAGGCTATGTGCAGACACACGCGTTTAGTCAAAGCAAATCGTTGCATTTTGATAACTGTTTAAATATCCAGCATAACTAAAGTCTGTTTTGATATATTTATAATGACAATGTTCTGTTGTACTATATTTTCTAACCAGTCTTGCATAAAACAATCAATTAGTCTTTGCTTAAAAAAGTGATACTAAAATTTTTATGCCCTTCAAATGGATTCTCCAAACGTATCGAAACCATTCGAGCACAATAAATGTTTAACCTATTGTCAGTTAACTTACCGTTATTACAATCAGCAAGTGAACAATTATATAATGCCTTCAATATGCAGTTATCAGTATTAACAATTTTGAACCAATACTTTAAAGCACGAACATATCTATTGATATACAAAGGGTATCTACCTAGCTCTCCATAAATACTAGCGTTGCTGGTACTTAACTTTACGTTCAATATTCTCTTACAAAACTTTTAAGTGTATACGTTCTATCTCTTTAGACTTAATAATTTCCCACACTTCACACGAGTAGTTGAGAACAGAGCTCACAAAGGAGTCAAATAGGTGACAATATATTTTTGGTTTCATGTGAAACTGTTTTATATTGTGTAACAAAAAGTTCATCGCCTTAAGACCTTTTCTTGAAAGCATAGTTTGATTCATATTGAAGGAATCAGACGAGTTAAACACTACACCAAGATAATTGAAATTTGTCATCGTTTCTAGAGGTTGGCCATCATATATCCAATGCTCATTTACCCGTATTCTTCCACCTTTTTTAAATACCATTACTTTAGTCTTTTCGATATTGACTTCAATACCCCAACAGTCACAATAATCTTTCAGCAAGTTTAAGTTAGTTTGCAAATTCTGTGGTGTCTCAGCTACAATTGCCATATCGTCTGCATACATCAGTAACATCAGCGTGACCTCTTGTAGAGTTATTCCGTCGGTGTTGGCTTGTAGATACATTTCTAAATCTTCTGTAAATAAAGCATAGAAAAGTGGCGAAGTTATGTCCCCTTGTTTCAAGCCAATGAATATATTGATAAAATCCGAGTACTTGTCACAATGTTTAATTTTACTTCTCACTTCTGTATACAATAGACCTCAACATTCTTAACATTTTTCCCGATATTCCAAGTTTATATAACTTATACCACAATGCATTTCTGTTAATTGAGTCAAAAATTTTCTTCATATCAACCATTGCAACGTACAGGCTTTTACCATTATTCAGCATATTTTCAACAAGTGTATTTAGACTAAAAATAGCATCTACTGTTGACAACCCTGGCCTGAAACCGAAGATAACGTAATTCCATGATAATTACTAGGTTCCCGTTCATCGCCCTTTTTATACAAGGGTACTTATCAAATCTTCCATCCATTTGTTTGGAAATTCGCCGCTCTCGAAAATTTTGTTAAATAAGTCCGTTATATGTCCGAGTAGTATGTCACCTGCTTCTATGAAATATTCATTTATTAGATTATCTATGGAACCCGCTTTTCCTTTTTTCAATGATTTAATTGCTTTCTCTATTTCCTCCGGACTAATTCTAACATCTAACTGTTCATAGATAACGTCGTTGGGATCTAAATTCCTACCACAAAACTCGTCTGCATTCCATTATTTGAAATATTAATTTCTTCGGACAGTGCTTTAAAATGTTTGAAAAAGTCTCCAATATCAATATTTTCTCCCTTTTTGCTATTTTTCTTCGAGAAATACTTCCAAAACTCCTGCGGTTTCTTTGTTCTTAAATTCTCTATTTCAATCATTTTTCGTTTTTTATACATCATTTTTTTCTTTTTTATAAATGTTTTATATTCACACTTTTTCGAATGTAACAACTGCCTGTTTACGGAAGTTTTCACGATATTAAAAGCACGCAATGCGTCAATATATTCCGTTTTCTTCTCATAACATTCCTTGTCAAACTATTCAGACATTTTAACCGGGGACACTTTTTGCTTAAAGGCTACTTTGTCTCTGTTTTTAATTGTTTTTGCAAATAGAGGTGACGCAGCATCATTCATTAGACTTACAAAATCTTCAGCACATGTATTAATTGATTCACTGTTATTCAAAACATGGTTAAACTCTGGTAATTTTGATATTATTAACCTTCTGAATTCATCCCTTCTAGCACTATCCCATCTAATACAAGTCGAAAGATTTCCTGCGGCCAGAAGTTATGCAGACCAGAATTTCTTGATAGCAACTTATGGGTGAATAACGTATTTGTTTGTTTTTTTTATCATACCATTACGCTTTAATGTAAGAAATATTACTCCATTCTACATGATTTACAAGTAGATATATGAACTATGTATTTCTTAATTCTGAAAGTTATTGTTTGAGCAAAAATAACTATTATTTCCCTTTCATGTATAAATAACTTTTAGCTCAACTGTCGCATTCCTTGACTATTGAAATTACTTTTACTAGAGCTTTTCAAATGTGATTAATGCTTCACATGGACTTGCTTGACAACACAGGACCATAATTATTAGGAATTGAAGAGCAATTAACATAAAAACCCTAATGCACAACATGGTATCAATATTGATAATTGCTGAAAGTTTGGATAAATTATATGAAATAATGAATGAGGAATTCAGGTCACAAACATTTCTTTATATATCATATAGAGTGCTAGCTATATTGCAAAAACGGCGTTCCATAAATGCGATAAGCCAATCGCATATCGGTAAAAAAAGTCACGTGAAATCACCCAGTCCCCATGTGCTATACTACTTGTTGCATTCCAATATACCTGCGGCCTTCAGACCGCAGGTAATAAGTGCGTTCATCTTTAGGTAAATCTGTCTGCTCCCTTAACCTTTCGCATGATAAAGTGAATGATAACGGTGTATGGTCCGAGAATTCATTGAAATCAGCAACTGTAAAATCGTTGATGTGAAAAAAGTCTTCCTGCTTACATAACAGGTAATCGATCACGCTACTACCGTGCTCACAACAAAAGGTGTATGTACCACTGGGTTCTAATATACCGCTACATATCCGTATTCCCGTGCTTTTGCAAAGATCAAGTAATTGTAATCCGTGCGAATTACTGACTGAGTCCATCGACACACGTTTTAACGGGACGTCTGGCACATATGAATCGTCATTAAGAAAAGGGATATTCGTGTCATAATCTATATAGTCTGGTTTGAGTCCTACCCTAGAGTATAAATCTCCAGCAACTATAGTAGTGCCTAACAGCTGAAAATCACATATATCAGATTGTAATATTTCAAATAGATTACAATTAACACAATTATAGGCTGGAGAGCTCTCACCCCATAGGTATACACCGCATATATACACATCAGTTTCAAAGGAAAAATATGCTTTGTCTGGCTTAAGCCACACAATAGTATCAAAATGATTCATAGAAATACCTTCTTGAAAACCTTCTTTAAAATATATAACAATACCATCAGAACTTCTTCTGGCTCTTTTATTTTGAAATTTTCTATATAAATTGTGACTAACATAACCGTTTAACTCCACATTGCTTTTCTGATTGGTCCATGATTCTAAAAGAAAAACAATGTCGTAATCCGATATAAGTTTTGCAAAGTCTTCATTTTGAATTTTATCATTTGTTAATCCATGACAGTTCCAAGCACACACTTTGATATCACCCTCCTGTGCGACCTATTGCACCTGGCCGTATTTTCCATTTGAGTACACATGACCATTTACTATTAACTTGTTGTATCTAATGTATGCCTCTTGTCCATCCGCCCTCGCTTTCATCATAATTGGTACGAGTTTTCTACGTTGAGCGGCCACTTCCGCATGCATGTAGTAACCCGAATTCTTCTCAATATTGCCTCTAAATGCCTTTACTGACTTCTTATTTTCATTTTCATTGAACACTGCCAAGATATTTCTTGGTTTTCCCTCGATTTTTCTACCGATACGATGCACACGATTTATCGATATTGAATTAAAATCCGTCTCCGGCATCTTAAGTGTGTCCTTAAGAAAGCTGTTCACTAATTCAAGGGTTTTGGTCTGCGTTTCGGTTTCATCTTCGTGTATTCCACCGATAATTAAATTGTTCATCATTGCTTTAGTTCTAAGTCTGTCATCGTATCCTTAAGTCTATCACTTTGTTCCTTCAGTTTACGGACATCATCCCTGGTTTTATCTATGTCAAACTCATTGCTTTCTACACGGGTTTCCATTGACTCGATTTTGTCTGTTTGGCGGGTGACACGCGAGTCTATGTCGCTCCATAATTTTGTCATTTTGTCATCAACATTCCTCACATTTTCTTCCAAGCCCTCTAATTTATCTAGTCTTTTCGTCACTTCTGAGAATTTTGACGTTATTTCTGAAAATTTCGATGATAAGAAGTTCATAATGTCTCTTTATATAAGGATTGTTTATGAACATCACTTTCCATCATTTACAGCTAAGGTAACCGTCCCCTACTGTACCCAGAATGATTTACTGTATTTCACGCTTTTACCTGCATGGAGGAACTCTGTCATGAAGGAACTCTGTCATAGAGTTTAGATTTTTTCTCTCAATTTTATGGCCATTTTGTCGCTTAAATAATAGCATTACATAAATTTGAAGATAATATCATTTTTGACACGGTTCCTTCGAAGCGGGGAACACTGAATACACTAAACCCTTTGCGTGCCTTTAAGCCTTGGTCAAAAATTGATGAAGGGGTAAGTATTTTGTTTACTTTAAATAGAGGCATCTATCTCTTTGTTGCCATAGCAATCACAAAAACTATAACCAGTAATGCTTTATCTCTTTAGAGATTTAAAAGACTTTTCAAAAAAAAATGAAGGGTTATATACAAGGAAAAAAAGACATTTGCAAGGCATGGATTGTTAAGATCAACTACATTTGCCTATTTCAGACCGAAAAGCCGTCGACGCCATGTTTTCTACAATGAAGCGAAGCCATTCATTTTACGAGCCGATGTACAAACCAATGACATCAATCTCGGTGAACGACCCACCCCCTAAGGACAAATACACCAGATATGGCGGTCAGGTCGTGGATCCTAGAAGTCTGTACCAGCAGAATTTCTCTCCGTATTATCAGCCACATGGCACGGGGCCCAGAGATGCAATGCATTTACAAGATCTATCAAGGCAAATGAACCAGTAAGAATGCTTTATACTTTTAAACAAGAAATATCTTTAAAAAGGATGGTCAGCGAATTGTAATAAGGAAAGAAGTTTATGAATTTTTCATCTAACATTCATCTTTCATCTAACATTTTGCAAAACTAAACACCGCACTTTAACAATTTAAATGGTTCTCTTTTAATTTTTCGCAAAGGTTTCGTAGGGTTGCAATTTTGTTTCGTTTATCCTTGGACGAATAATTACAGCAGTAGTTTGGTGAAGATTCATGAAGCGGTTCATGAGAAGAGGTCATTAAACGTGTTTATATTTTTAGCTAAATTGGTCCCTAACTCCATTTGTAACAAAATAGCAGGAGACCTTACGATATTGCTACACATCGAGTTTGATAAAAATCCATTACATTTTAGTGGTTAATGCGAAGAAAGGCATATCTACTTTTAGCTATAGTGGTCCCTAATAGGGCCCAAGTTCCTATATAAATAAATTTGGAAGAGGACCTTATAATGATGCTCCAGACCAAGTATGACAAAGATCCACCAAGCTGTCCATGAGACGCTGTATAAAAGGCATTTCTAGTTTTAGCTCTAGCAGCCCCTAAAAGGGGTTAAATGTCCCAGCTGAACAGAGTTGGCTGCGGGCCTAATAAAGATGCTACAAATCAAGTTTGATTAGAATACATGAGAAAAAATCAATTAAAGGATTTCTTTATTTATTATTTTTATTTATTTCTAAAATAGGCCAACTGATCCCGCTTTAACAAATGCATATTCGCTATTCATGAATCTTTGGACAATGACGTCACACCTATAAAAAAGTGAAGGTCAAGCAAAACATACAATTGTAATTATTTCAATATTTCTGTTTTATAAGCAAAGTTTGACCGTAGTCATATCACATAGATAAACTGTATGCAGCGTACCTTCATTACAGTGTAATGAGATTCAGTCATTATATAGCATATATATAATTAAACAGATTTCAACCGAGTTCAATATTTGCATACCATACTAAAGAAACATATTCATATATAATAAATCAGATTAATAATTTATAACAAATATATCAAAGCAAACAAGTACTCATTTTAATATGCAATCTGAATAAGTCACAAAAGCAAGAAACCTTTTCATATACAGACGACAATTGTAACAAGGAAAATCTTTTAAAAAGCACTTCTCTACATAAAAGACTCTTATCACACACTTATTCATGTGATATGCAGACCGTATTCAGCTCTTTCTTTAATTTGATATGTGTTGGTATTTGAACAGGTTTTTTATCATATTTATTAAACTTACTTATCATTTTGAGATATATCAATATTCTTGGTAAATATACTGAGCCAAAGTTAGCTTTAAAACTGTGAACAGCGTCGTTTAGGATAAACGCTTTGTCTACATTTCACTCAGCGTAGCACAATCAACAGAGTGAAAGAAATTGAAACTCTCGTCCAATCAGACAGAGTGTTGCATAAATCTTCCATTTTGATAAATTATCTATAATGCGTTATCAAGTAGTTTGATTTGCAAACTGAAGTCACGTGGCATAGGTAACGAAAACGAATTTAGACGGCGTCGCCGAAAAATCAGTTAATTGTTGGCATGTGTAAGAGACAACTTTGATGACTAACATGAATAACATTAAGGTCTGACTATACTAAAGGGACCAGCGCGGGAACCATCTGGTCGCGTAATGGCGGACAGGTTATCGAACACAAATTTTTCACTTGGGGCAGCTAGATGTTTAGATTGCATTGTGGATATATCTTTGACATTCTGGTAGAAAAATGGGAGAGGAGATTGTATGTCCATTTTAGTATTAGTAATACTACTACATGTATTATTTTGATGTGATTTTATAGTAAGTAGGCCTAAATGTGTCAGGAGAAATCCGTCTCTTAGAAGATATATGACCCCTACTTTTCTCTTCATTTTATGAGAGTTTGTTTTCATGATTCTTCAAATGTGGTAAGGATTTGTTCTCTTAAATTTGAAAATTATCATTTTTTATGGAATATATAGAAACTGCTATTTAGGCTTGCGTGACATCAAAATGCGCCTGTTGAAACTACGTTCATTGATTAATTCACGACGGACCCACTGGACATGGAGAAAACAACAGTTGAGACGTGAAAACATTTTTTCTGGGATGGATGGATGGAGGCGGGGTGGTTTTTCATTTATTTGACTTAGATTTATCAATTCAGAAACTTCACACATGAAATGTTTTGCCAGTTTCCGCTGATAAAGTGGTATTGAAGGGCTATTTATCACTCGGTGATATCTATAGTTTTCTTTATGGTTTATTGTAAAAAATTCAAGCGTTGATTTGCAAACACGTTCAATTCTGTATTTACCGTGACATGTCAGCTTTATCTGGAAGTCTGTTGTGTATATGGTCTCATTTTTATCCACATTACTGGGAACCAATGTAGACGTCTGGTATGCGGGAATGGTACGCTGTAAGATCTGATAGGCGGAGATAACAACCGGCCTTACTTGTTAAAGACATCAGAGAAGTGCATTACTTCCCTTGCATGGTACAGCTGACCTAACGAAGCTCCGCGCGGTCAGTCCTGAAGCACTAATGATATTGTTTTGTTTATTCCAGAAGTCAGTCGCCGGCATTCAACCACAACTACAGCTTCAACAAATATCCACTGCACATGCGCAGAAATAAACGTTCCGCTGCCACCACAGACGACTATGTACACGAAAGAAGCATGTTTATGGTAACTACTATTTAAATACGCCAAATAATTCTTTATTGGTTGTCAAAAATTAATAGTGAAAAGAAAAAAAAGAACATGAAAAGAAACCAGAGGCTCTGCCTTGAATTGTTACAGCTACGTACGCGTGTAGATCGCCGGGACAGTTTAGAAGGTTGGGAGGCATATTAAAGTTATTAGGAAGCCCGGTTTGCTCGGTGGAGAAAGCACACTACCAACTATGGGCCTTCAGTTCGATTCCCAGGCGGAAAAACACGGACATAATATGGGCTCAGTAACATTTTCTACGGCGATCTTACTGTAGAAAAATGCTTAAAGTCTTTTGTCCTCATTCTTTGGTTCATGTGGTCATTTTTTTCATTTCCTTATGTAGAGATTAAAATACCTGATTATATACCATATAGGTTATAAGCACGCCTCATTGTATTTTTTTTAAAATAAATCTAACTATATATCGCTTGTTGGACTATATATCGCTTGTTGGACTATATATCGCTTGTTGGACTATATATCGCTTGTTGGACATTGAACATACACTAATCCTCTTACTGAATTAAGACTTATACATGTTAAATGTTGTGAGGATAAGCGTAAGGTGTTGGCAAATCAAAGAACACTGGTAGCGTAACTGGCAACCGTAGTTAACTGGAAAAAATCAGCAAAGTCATTCTTTTTTTTGGTAAAAGATTGATCTTCCATGATAAACAATGAAACAGATAAAACAGTTGTGCATTTCGTCAAATATAAAGGTATAAGGTCATTTATCTATACATTTGATATATTTTCATTTTGAATCTTAACATGTCCTGCAAGTATCTGACAACATTAGTCTTAGATGGTGGACGATAAATGTACCACACGCGTACGTCACGTGTTGCATTACTTGCCGAGGTCACTGGTCGAGTTTACATTAATAACTCTATCTAGTTGTTTCAATGTGATGGTTTATTTTGTCTTTTAATATATGGTCTAATATGTTACATGTTTGTCTATTTCTATTTCAGACAACTACCCCCAACTGTGTAGGCCATTTTATAATACACCCGGACTGGGTGTCGGAGCGCAGTTCCCTCAGAAGATCTAAGTCAATGCTTCAGATGAATAGTTCAAGCAAATTTTAGGTTTTGTGGAAAAAAATATATATTTACACATTGCATTTTCGGTGATTTTCAGTTCTCAATATGATCTACTCTATACAAGTTCATTGCTGCCAATCTCTTACATACAGTCAAACCTGAGTTAATGATCATTTGTGATCACTAGTCCTGTGAATTTTCACCTGTAAAAAGACCATCTACACAAATAGACCACTCGCTTATAGGCTGTCCCAGTTGTACTCATTAAATACAGGTCTGACTGTAGTTTTTACTTGGAACCACCATCTTCAGGAAGCCTTCCTGTATTAAGATTTTGTGTACAACGGTTTATTTTCAATACAAGTTTTAGAACGTTTTACTATTTTAACAGGGATTGTGTATGGCCTCCATCTGCCCACGGGTGGTCTGTATATGCACGTATTCACTGCTGTAGGTGCATCATTGTGTAGTACTAGGACACTGTGATAAAAAGCATTATGTGCCCCCCTTTTTATATATTCTGAAAATAAGTACAGGAAGTAAGTTAATTGTTTTACCAGAAACTGACGGGAATTGTAAACATCTCTTCTATGTATACATTCCGTATGATGTTATTTTTTTTTATTCTTTTTGACATGAACAACAACAACACATAAATTCGAGTAATGCCACCTTGTTTTCTCTTTTCTCACGAACACATGAATAATATTGCCGGAGAAATGTATTTAACTTCTTCAGAAAACACAATGAAAAACTGAGATTTTGACTTAACGACTCATTAACCCTATACAGTCGAACCTGTCTTAGCATCCACTTACAGTAAACACCCACTTGCATTAAGCAGCCATTAAGCTAACTTCCTATATTAACTTTTTTTCCTGATTTCAACTTGTCCCAAGCAGTCACCTGCTTTGAGCAGCCATATTGTGTTGCGCCTTTTGCTGGCTGCTAAATACAGTGTTGACTATATATGTTCACAATTATCCCACTAGAAAATTTTATGTGAAACGTTTTCTTTAAACTTTGAACATGTTTATGTTGTCAATACTAGTACTCGTTTTTGAATGATGCATCTGACCGAATCAGTATTATTTATGAATATACGGTTTGTAATATTTATTCGATTAGTTATATATATTAATCATTTTTATTCCAAATTTTTTCTTGCTGTCTACATTCTTTTACCTTAATTATGTCTCTAGTAGTGTAATGAGTGTACATAAGATTATTTAAGTGAATGGAGAATATTTTTGTTAAATTTGCAAAGCATGTGCTGCGTCTAACAATTCATTATTACAAATTGTGAGCTGTCACGTCAAAAGAAACTTTATGTCGGCGAGATGATCTGAAATTTACCACATTTTTGACATAAAATAAGCGCAATTTATGTGACAAGAATGAATTTTAATCATTTGTTCTAATTCAGTCCTGAATGCTCTTACCAGGTCCCTTTTTATGTGTCGGCGCACAATTGATCATGTTTGAACGTTTATTTTAGTATAATACACTCATAATTATTTTTGTTGCGTTGCAGATTAGTATTATATTGTATTTATTATTTTAGCACTTGTTTGAATAAAATTATTTGAATTGGCCATGGAATGTTTTATATCTGAAAGCCCTGCTCGAATCACTGGGCAATGATAATCCTGGAGATTATTTTTTGTTTTATATGATCGGTTTAAAGTCAAATTGACACAAGTTTTTGATTATCCATGGCAAGTTTCTACCTTTTGATGGTGGAGGCTACCTATTCGAACATGATTTGAGGCGTGAAGAACCTGCCATTTGACTGGTTCCGTCACGTGGATGTTTGTTTGTTTGTTTTGGATTTAACGCCGTTTTTCAACAGTATTTCAGTCATGTAACGGCGGGCAGTTAACCTAACCAGTGTTCCTGGATTCTGTACCAGTACAAACCTATTCTCCGCAAGTAACTGCCAACTTCCCCACATGAATCAGAGGTGGAGGACTAATGACTTCAACCACAGTGTCGTTTATCAAATAGTCACGGAGAACATACGCCCCACCCGAGGATCGAACTCACGATCCCGCGATCCGTAGACCAACGCTCTACCTACTGAGCTAAGCGGGCGGGCTGACTTCTACTACAACCCACACGGGGTTATGATCCCACAGCAGACAAGAGTCGAAAACCTCTCCTGTGAGATGAATATGTTTAGTTTCTGGCAGAATAATTTGTATGTTTGATGCATTAATAACTTACACATAAGCACAGATAGTGTTTGACTCCCTTTTCGTTCTATCATTGTTCTAGTTGAATTGTTGTTAGTTATACGATTTGTTAATATGGGTTAATGTGTGATTTAAATTGTATTCAATGTCTTTTTAAGTATATATAACAATATCCGAAACCAACAGTCAAAGATTTTTCATATTGGAGTAGAGTCCAAAATATCGCTGGACAGGACTACTCTTCCGATTCCTTAATGCAAAGAGGTCGTTCGGGATTGCTTCCCTTGTATAATGCATTTATCATGGTTTCGCTTAAAAATTTGATGCAAAATTGTTTTCAATGTTTTTGACGCGGTTAGTGAAAGCATAATAACAATGTTTCCAGTCGTCATTTAAAAATGGTTAAATATTTGTTTTTCTGTCAATTCTTTTTCATGTTATGAAATAAAGAGATAATTTAACAGAGTTGACTGCAATACTGAATTCAATTGGACTCGCAGTAATAACCCATATTTGGTCGTCTATGGATAAATTAATTACTGCTGTGTGCGAGTCCAATAGAATTCAGTATTGTACTCAACACTGTTAAATGACCTGATAATATACAAAATACTTAAAGGGAACCAACCATTGAGCAAGAACTCGTTGTAAAGTACTATTATGAATATTCAGTAGACCAATCAGAAATAATTCCTGTAAGTAGCACACGCCGCATGGCAGCATAGGAGTGCTAGGGTATAAATAGGTAGACAGATGATAGTGGTTCATCCAGCGATTTTAGTACTTTGATAAAAAAAAAAACACTGTCGGGGCGGATAAAATATTTTAAAGAAGATAATGGACCTTCAAAGACTCAAAAGAAAGAAGAGTTATAGTATTGTTACTATTGTTACGAGGTTTTGAGCTACAGGGCCAGTGCAAGTTATACCTTACGAATCAATTAGGCAAGGTAGCCACAGGAAAATTTTATATTTGAGATATATTGGTGTCACCAGCTCTACAAAGGACATTCGACATAGTTTGTCAGCTAGTCTAAGACATAGTCACCTTAGCAATATGACCAAATTCATTGCTCAAGACATAAAGACAAAGTCACTTCCCTTGGACATATAACTAGTATATTTTTAGTTTTCACGTAACGTTTTTAGATTTGCTGTGAAAATACTCGACACTTAACAGTGACAATGTCGAGTTCGCTTCCATAATTTACAGGCGGAACTGTATTTGTACCCCGCTGCTTGCTTTACGCTTATAAATCTGAGTGCATAAGACTGTATAGAAAAAAAATGGCAATACAGAAGCCTCCCCGACCGGTATAAAATTTTGTTAGTGTTCGTCCCTTGTGGTTATTGGCTACAGTGTTAAGAGTAAAAATGCTTCAAGGCATTTTATAGGAGCTAAAAAACAAACTATTTTTACATAAATTTCAATAGTGACCTTGACCTACAAGCATATATCATGTATGCGACACATTGTCTCACCATAGGGAACATTTGCGCGCAGTACTAAGATAATCCATCAATGCACATAAATGTTACGGAGCGGAAACAAATTTTTACTTGACCTTCAATAGTGACCTTGGCCTTTTTTGGCCGACAACCATGGGTCATGTGCGCGACACATGGTCTATATTTTTTTGGTCAAAATTAACCTTAAGAAAGACGGTAGCGCTGGAAGATTCCCTACAGTATTTATGTTATACCCGTGCTACAGCAAGAGAAAAATGTATTGCAAAAAAAGAAAAGGTTACATAGATTAGATGATTATACATTGTAATAGAAACAGTAGGGAGAGAAAATTCTAGCCGCCGGTTACATTCTCTATCAACATATTTTCCGTTTTTATGAAACAGCTGTCTCAAATCCAGATATTGTTTCAAATTATGTACTTTATTTAAAGGCTCATAATGCCTTTGTTTAAAATGTGGCTGCCATATTTTCCGTTATGAACATAAAATACATGAATTTCTTTTTAAATCCTTTTCTGATAATTGCTGTCTTCAAAATTTGTCGAAGGTTTGAATATTGCTGAATATACTAGAATGTTTTCTTGAATCTATTGTATGTATTACCTCCCTTTATGGCTCTAACTATCAGTTTATGTGCAATATTAAAAGTAGTGCTTTTCTAACCATGTAAGTACGCATAACACCTCTTTGGACAGCTGTTTCATATGTTTTTAAGAAAAAAATAAAGCACTCGATACGAGAGCATGCCCTGCACATTTTGAAAAAAAAGTTCAGTGGTGGCCATAGTCTCTTTTCACATGTGCATTAGAACAGTTCAATATTTATATCATCTGCACTTTTTAGTTCTGTCTGTAGTGCTCCATCTTTGTGAAAATGCAGCGCTCGTTTACACCAGTCATGCTTAATCCAACATCCTCCATGACTATATACCACATTGTGCTAAATCTTGACCTCAAAGGTAAAGAATGAGAAATAGACTGCATCTTTATTCCTTATACAAATACGGAATAAGGAACTAATTCCCCATTCTCTATTCGGAGAACAGTTTGTAGATGCAATTGGTAAATGGCCCTTAAATCAACATGAATTTTCCGACGAAAGACAGCTATGGCATTCCACAGTACGTGCAGTCGTGCATGTGTGCGTATGTGTACATTGGCTGACACCATGACATGTTTAATAATACAGAAAAAGGTATATAGTATGAAATTAATGATGTATTTCACATATGCCTTTAATATACTGTTTAAAACACACTCAATACTTGAACATAAACTGGATGAAGTTTAATATATCCTATTAAATATTCCGTTTTTGCCGTGGAACGATTTATTTCATTGAAATGCTCTGGAGGGAATATTGTAAATATCTCGAGTTTTAATGACTAAACGCAACATATCAAGTTCGCATTAAAGATTTTAATCTTGATAGATAATTTTATTTCAAAATCGGAAGCGTCTCCTTTAATGATTTACGATGTTTCCGTCACAACCTAGTGAGCTATTTTCCCCCACATAAACTTCATGTAAATCATTGAGTTAAAACATACAAAAATGTTCTAATACAGGTATGGTATGGCTATACTACAAGATGACAAGTGGGCAATTTAATAAGCCCTTCTTGAATTAAACTTTTTCGGTATCTTCAGTACGGTTTTAAAGTATACTTACACTTTACAAACAAAATGTAATCTAACCTTAGCTAAATACGCCAACTACTGTACATACTGCAACTATAATTGAATAAAATATCAAGACATCAGATACATTGTCTCGCATTTAAATATTATGTCACTGTTAATTTGTAAAACTAGAATTGTATTTTTCAGTTTTCTGATGCAAAACGAACTGTAGCTGATCGGATCGGAATAGAAAACAGAATTTAAAGGCACATATCACGTACGGCTTTTCGACTGCGATAAAATAAATATGTACAAGGCGGTAATCTTACCAATGAAAAAATTAATTAGTTTTCTTAAAAAAAAACAACAACAACAGCGTAATTGAATGTTGTGAATGTTGAATAGATGAAAAAGAATAAAAGTCGTTAATTTAATGATAATAACCGATAACAGAAGTAAAGAAACAGTCACAATGGCTAAATACATGTACTGTTGTTTTTTTCTTCACATTTTAATCACATCGTGTACTGTATTGCCAACTATACTAGTAAATGCTTACTAAGTAGACTAGCTCCTAGACTATGATATAATATTATTTCCACATTCATTTCAAAGTTAATGTATGTAGTCAGTCTACATTCTATGTCCAATGTCATAAAATCTGATCTTCTCGCTGTTTTATGTAGTAACTAGTCTATTAATGAAGATACAAGGGAAGTTTTATAAAATTCCACAATAAATGTTGTCAAATACGAACATGTCAGTTACACTCCCACCAAAATGGACTTGTAGAAATTTAAAAGTTACATTTTTTAAATATCCTTTTTCCTACAATCCAATTTTAAATACCAAATTCTACAGTGTTCTCGTACTCCCCCCACTCCCTGCTGACAACAATGGAAATTATTGTGCTACGCATATGGAAACAATTATTTTCGTGGCCTGTTATATACTTTTCTTCAAACTGAACACTATAGACAAATTACCTCATAGATCAAAGTAACGGTTTAAATGAAACTGATGTTGTTAACGAACAGGCTTATGTATCGCCCACGACGCCAAAATGTCTACAGCAAAGTATGTTCATAAATAATGGTTGACAAATGTATCAATACTTCATATTCCATATGTGTCAAATATGTTTAATGGTAATATTCATCTGTTGTCAATGACCGCACTGTAGCCAGAACGCACTTTGTCAAAAAATAACCTATAAAATAGACATTTTATATCCTTCAGATGTACATCAAATTCAAATTGGTAAACACAGAGATATATCAGAGAATACTGAGCTGATAGAATTTAAATTCAATATAGTGGTCCTTTCGTGATGTGCATAATCTTACTAAAGTAAATATTTCAGTCTGCATAGTCGTCGTCTTTGCTGATTGACTGGTTATAAACTCGAACCTTTCTTTTCCAGTCCCCAATCCACAGGTCCCCACCTTCGTCTAGCGCTATACTCATAGGACCAGAGAGCCCATCCGCGTTTCCGCTCAATAACGTGTTTAGGAAATGGCCTTGTGTTGAATACAGATTAATTCTGTCCGCTCTAAAATCAGCGACATATATCATCCCCTGCATACTGCAAGCTACACCACGTGGCGCCATGCCATCTGTTCTTAACTTAGCTTTAACTCTCCCGCCACTATCAAACACAACAACTTCTCCAGCACTCGACTGGTAGTCGGATACGCACACGTCTCCGTTGTTATTAATCGCAACTTTATACGGCATTTTTAAATCACAGGAGTTTGGATCTCCAAGAACGCAAACTAAACTACCTTCAGTGTCATATACAACCACATCGTTCCCGATACAAGCTGCGATATTTCCGTTTTCAAAAGTAGCTATTCCTTGTGGAGTTTTCCGACACTGGAACAATGTTTTCAGGTTACGAGACGTATCTAAACACTTTACACTTGAGTGACAGGCAATAAAAATGTTCCCTTTCGTATCCGAAGCGATATCATGAACATCTTCGCCGACATTCAATGGTCGGTCATGACGGCCCGACTTTGAGCAAAGCTGAATGAAATTCTGGTACCCTATCCAAGCCTCTCGATTATTTACCGGACAAATACTGTGTACGGCACCGGGGAATTCAAAAGTTCGAAACAAATTTACAACAATGGGCTGAGCAAGGAACACTCGTACGCCAACTTTTCCCATAAAATCGAGTGTTGCATCAGATAAAGTTTTTGATGTACATTTGATGTGGACATTCTCTTCTGTAACCTGTTCCGAAAGTGTTATCAAGTTTCTAACAGAACTGTCAATTTTCTTCTTAGTTTCAACGTCACTTAAAGAATACAGGTCTGTAGCATGACGATGTTTGTAAACACACTCTTTGACCCTATCTATGAAGTCCCCTATGACCTTCTTCTGTCTCGCTAATTCAGCACTATGTCTAGCTTTGCTATCGTATGCATTTTTAATCATTACTTCAGCCCTTTTATCTATTAAGACCTTCAGGTTTTGCACATATTCTCGTATCTTTATGATCTCTTTGTCCACATCAACATGCAATCGCTCGATCTCTCTTTGAACCGCACTTTGCCTATCTTCAAGGTTAGATAATACTTCGAATTCAAGCTTGTCAACAAGGGCATCCAAAGATTCCTCTTGGGGGCGTTCGTTTTCTAAATCGTCAAAGATAAAGTCGTCTGTGAGGGGACCGCACTTTTCTTCTGTAGTCGAGTAATAACCCCGTTCGCCGTCCTCAACAGTACTTACACAAACCGGGCATCCATTTTTTGATATCTTATGTCTTTCAAGACACCCTGGGCAGAATGTATGCAGACATTTAAGGTTAACAGCATTTTTATCGAAAATCTGACACACGTCACATTCGGATTTGGTCGGGAGTTTTCGATATTGTCCAAGTTTCGGTGATCTGCATCTGTCAGACGATATGCTTTCAGTACTAGTGTTAAAGCACTGTGGAAAACAGCTTGGTTTTCCGCTGGTGGGATAAGATCGACTTAAAGATTCCACTTTTTCACCGTTCCTAAGTTTTCTCACACGGATATCCATTGCAGCATCCAACTATAAAGAAATAAAGTTGAGAAAGTTAAAGCAATTATGAGCCTGTGTAATTCCCATACTTAACAGCTGATATTGAGCAATAAACACTACAAATTGCAACGGATTCCGCGGTTTATAAATCTCGGTCAGAGAGAATCTGTTTATGCAGTTTGTATTAATAGATATTTCAATGCATCGCTGGTCGACCGCAATTATGTTGCCAACATATTTTAACGAACAAAACAAACAGAAAATATTTATGGCAGATATCCGAAAACAGCAATGATTGTATTTAGATCCAAATATAGGTTGTTTTGGGAAATATTTGTGTCCATGCATTCCTTTGATTTCTCTTCTTATACAACTGATAGCCTAATCACTACCAATTAACTACTGTTATCGATGATCGAGGATTTAACATGGTCTTTGGCTTGCATCTGACAGGCCCAAACCTTTTAAGGCCTTTTGGAGAGCAGTTGCTCACAGAATAAGGAGTGTAAAAGAGACTGCAGATTTTAAAACACTTTTGATATTTATTTAACTGATATCGAAGAACAATTTATTGTGACAGTAATTAAAATGAAAATATTTAATAAGCACTTATTTAACGGCGTTTTAATGCTGAACTTTTAATCTGGCTCGTTCCTAAATGACTAGTACCTTCAGATTGTTTATAGAGGACCTTGTTCAGTGTGTCACTTCCTTAAAACCCGGGGCCAAGAAATTAGACAAGGAGACAACCCTTAAAATCAGTCAATAGTTTGGTTTTTGTATAACTAAAGATCATGACACTGGAGTGTCTTACTTTAACCCTCGGTGATGGTGTGGGTGGAGTAGGGACAACATCCCTTCGGCACTATATCCGCTTCATATTTTCAAATATCTAATGTTCATATTCAGTTTTAAAACGGTTATCACCTAAACATTGTGCATCTTAAATAATTATAAACTACATTTTAATCCTAGACAAACGCTACACACTCTCTTCGTTATACAAAAGTTTATCTTTGTCGAATCATAGACAGTGGTTCTATATATTATAAACAAACAATATTTTGTGCAATGAGATTTTGATACAACAATGGATGGCTGCATGGTTCTCGAGATCTTTTGAAAGATTAAAATTTTGAGCCGCGCCATGAGAAAACCAACATAGTGGCTTTGCGACCAGCATGGATCCAGACCAGCCTGCGCATCCGCGCAGTCTGGTCAGGATCCATGCTGTTCGCTTTCAAAGCCTATTGCAATTAGAGAAAACATTAGCGAACAGCATGGATCCTGACCAGACTGCGCGAATGCGCAGGCTGGTCTGGATCCATGCTGGTCGCAACGCCACTGTGTTGGTTTTCCCGCCGTGGCGCGGCTCAAATGTATTAGATACGGATGGTTCAATGGATACTCCGGTAGTTTTCAAGAAATAGTCTGTCACAATGGTATACTTGCACTTTACTCAAACAATTAAAGGAAGCAGAACGAGGCTATTTAAGTAAAGTATATCTTTGCTGTAATGGGTGCTACATATCAATATGTGGGTCGCGAAAACATACGACAAATCAAATAAGCTTATCTTGCCCGTTGTAAAATTGAGTAATATCAAAAAGGAAAAGTGGAATATGACACTTTATTAACATACGTAGGTCAGGCTAGCAAAATCATGGAAATTTCCTACCCATGTCGTCAAATTATGTCGTCTGTTGTTAGCAAGCCTGTCGCCAAAATGTGAGAAATACCGTTTATGTATAAACAAACGGATTTTAATTTTTCTTCCTATTTTTAACTTGTGCATCTCTTCAAATGTATCGACGTTTATTGATTTGTCGAAACCACGATGACCACACTTGACATCACGATGGTGAAAACGCGAAATTATACTGCGACTTTTCGAGTTATCACCATCACCTTCATCTCCGTAGTTTGGAATTTTCACCATCGTAATACCTTATTTCGACTTACATCGTCATAGTTTCGTGACCTCGACTCTCGCGGTAGAAAAAAATGCGATGGTCCAAACAGAACACCGTAGAATTCTCATTGATCTTGTTGACTATTAATGAATGAAATATTGGTTAAGCCTCAGGCGACGACGTACTTGTTTAAATGACCATAACGATATTCTTTTATCTATAGAGTACACTCCTACATGATGATGCAATCCTTAAACACTATCTCTGTTAAATAAATATAATTGACCAGGGAGTTGTATTATCACCGTAGTGTGGTAAATACGTGACATAACCTTGAGAGAGCGGGGGTGGGGAAGAGAAAGGGGTTGAGAGAGACGGGGGAGAAGAGAGAGAGCGTGAGACAGAGAGACTAGCTCCTAGACTATATTTTTTTAATTTTTATTTTTAAAATTGTGAATGTAGCCAGTCTATATCTTATGTCCAATATGATAATATTGCAGCCAGATCTCTACGAAAATATCTCTAAAAGCGACTTGCATTTGTCACTATCACATAAAATAAGATAACAAACGTTGAAATTTTGTGACAAATTCTTTATTATCAGTCCTGTGGCTAGTCTAGAGGGGTGTGTGTGGTGGGGGGGGGGGGGGGGGGGGGGGGGGGGAGAGAGAGAGAGAGAGAGAGTCTTATTCTTCTCGATGTAGTCACTTACCCTTACGTTACTCGACGATCCCTGTTAAGTCCTTGACCAGGTTTAACTCCACAAACCAATAAAGTTCCTTTGTTTTCACATAATCAATATAACTTTTTTAAATCATGACATTTAATAAGTCATATCAACAGTGTAAACCTGAATAATAACACTTCTGAATTTCATATCATTAAAATGTCATACAATACGATAACATCCCAACATTACAGGAATTTTTCAGTCATAAATCCAAGGCAAACAAATTCACGCAATTTGTAAACATGCCTGTTTTGAAAATGCATGTGTTTACCTGCATTCTCGTGGTGACCTACAAACATAATATTTTACAACGCCGTTAAGATAGTATCAGCTATATGATTAATCAATTCATCTCGGAAACTAAGGTTAAGTAATGCACGCGTTCACATTCTATATCCTGCAAATACCACACAAAATCTTTTTTCTTTTCCCCCTCTTTTCTTTCGTTTTTCCCTGTTTTAAATCAGGCTCGTTCTTGTAAAATCTATTTATCCGAAGTATCACAGGGCCTATCGACGCATTTGTTTTTGTAATTTTAGAAATCTGACGTAAAAGTAGTGATTGTTTGAAGTCGACCTTGAATTGATTTTGTTTACAAAGTTCAAAACATTTATAAAAATGGAAAAGGCAATAAAAAGGTAAAATTCCATTAAAGGTAGTTGTATGTCGTTTTTTTATTATCATTATTTTTTTTTTTTTTGCGTTAAGAGTCACACCAACACAATTTATATATATATATATATATATATATATATATATATATATATATATATATATATATATATCTCTCTCTCTCTCTCTCCTCAAAATATCAGAATTAAAGAGTGCACGGTAAGACAGTAATTAACTCAGAAAATCATTCTGCAAACACAATGTCTGCAAAATTTCCCCGCTTACATAACATATGAAAATCATAGGCATATTACCTTTTGTTTGAATAAACTATCTATCTATCTATCTGGCGAGACTGTCATATTTCATTCGGACATTTGCCCAACTGACCGAATTTTAATGTAATGTTTATATTTGCAGTTTAAGGTCAAATACGGTTCAGTATGTCATAAATAGGTTATATAGGCTATAATAAATGTTATAAAGGACAAAAATAGATGCGATAATGTCATTTATACTATGAAGAAAAACAAATTTTGTTTGAACAGATCTGGTATATAAATTATGTATTATAACACCACAAAATGAAAACAGTTTTGGGGTTCAAAAGTGAGACATAATGAAATTACAAAATTAAAATTCATACACGTAGTTAGGAAACAATATTCGTGATTTTTTATAGGTCCCTACATAAATTATAACGATAAAAGATAGGAAAGAAAATATTGTTTTGGTTAACCCTTATGCTGGACACGAACAGTGCATGATCTACACTAGTTGCCATTCTGTCAGTATATTTTTGGTATGCACCCCTTTTAACAGTTAATGGTACTGTCCAAATTGAAAGATAGACAATATAAATATAGCAGGATAAGAGTTAAGATCCTGGTAACTGCATCTGTTAGAAGAAACAAAACCGCATCCTCGCTTTTGACAGGAATTGTATCATAGGAGTATTAGAGATAACCATTTTTGGTTGCGGGTTTATCCCGCTACCAAATTTAAGTGTATTTTTGACAATCATGTAGCATCTTTATTTGATTCCAAATCACATCCAAGTTCATGTGCTACACAAAGTAGTCCCATTCATGAATAATGCGGATGAATTATCAAAGATCAAGCAATTCTTAATCTTCCTCTATCCATTCACACTGGCCATTTAGATTATATAAGATCTGTCAATGATTAGGTATTACAGCCAATGGTTACATCACTGACTTCCAGCTGTTCATGTAAGGTCAAGCAGAGTTTATCTTAGATATGAGGCACATTAGTATTTGTATCTTATACATGTATAATTATAGATTGGCATTTAAAATGAAAATAACTCTAGCAAAACCCGCAACCATCAGACATCTCAAGGCTTTGATGTGCTTCGTAATTTAATTCATATGTTAAACCATTCTTTACTTCAATTAACTTTACATTACATTTACATATATAGTACGAAAATATATGGTCTATATTGACCAAGGTCTAAGACGTTATATGGTCAATGAATCAATCATTTCACGAATAGTAAAATATATGAATTGAATAGGTTAAAGTATGGTGGCTGATTTCTGCCATTTCGTTATTTCGTTCTGTCGCAGCGGCACAACGACAAACGCCGTTATGGCGCCCCGCCAAACATCGCCCCGCGGAACTTTGCTCGGCCGAATTGGCCCGGCCGAAGGTCGCCCTGCCAAATGTCGCCCCGCCCGAAAGTCACCCTGCGAATGTTTCCTTCCTGACTTTAGGACCCACTTGCTGTATAACTAAGTAAATAAAGAAGGGTTTCTAGTGTTAAAATCACTGCTCAGATAAGTTTTATGTTACGTGTGTAGGGGACGGAATGGATAATCTGGAGGTAATGAAATGAAGCGTTTTCCTTTAAAATCCGTAATATTTATTTTTCGAAAGTCAAGTTGCATCTGATTAATTATTATAATTATTATAAACAACACATAAGCAGATTCAAATATTAAAGACGAAGATCATACACATATTTCTTTTGTATCATACTGAACACCGGATATCGCCATTTAGTAATAAGGTATTTTTCGAAAAACTTGATTAATTTTCGTCAATAAGGACAGTAAAACCCCGCCGATTTACGATTGTATTTTACTATTATAGAAGAAAAGAGCATTACCTCTCACAAGCGTAAAATGAGTTAATCTTATATAGAAACGGTAAAATTTATGATAAAATGACAACTTTATCATTTGATAAATGCATGCCGTAAACACATTTCTCCCAATACCGTCATCTATTTGCATTGTTGGGGGAAATTCTGAATCGTACGATTTATTGAGTTACACACAACGATTTATTGAGTTACACACAAAGAAAATATGTGCAAAATTTCAGCTTTCTAAATGTTCAAATGACGAAGAAATCGGCCATAAATGGGCGTCGATGGTGTACTGTGTATTGAGTTTTCAAAATAATATTTGAACTGTGTATTGCGGCTTCATGTACAGAGTATTGCTATTGAAAATCGTGCAGTTTTGATGGTCATTAAATAGACAAGGCACATAATGGTATTTACCCAAATGATCGTTATTGAAAAATGGAATGTCTTTTTTCTGTTTGCAGATGGCATTAGACTTCATGGCGGGTTCTTTAGTACCATACATGAAAATAACAAGCACCAGTTTGGCGGCATGCCAATAGTCACTCAGAAAAACGTGTCTAATGACAAACCATTGCCAAGTGTAGGCCTAGCCACAAGTACACCCGTGAAGTTTATAATAATGTAACACAGGATATGATCATAAAATCTGCGGAAAAGGTCTCCTCTCATAAGAAGAACAAACATGAGAACTTCATAGAGACATAAGCCTTGGTCAATATGACCCCTATTGATTTTGTTGTCAATAGTTCCAAGGTCAATATCGCAGGGGCTTTGAACGTTTAAAAATGTTTCTCCTTAATAACCTTAAACTCATTTGACCTAGAACATTTGAATGTGTTTTTTTTTTTCTCGTTCAGATGCATCATAATCTAATCACGAAGGCCAAAGGCCTGAGTGATTAATTAGGATACATCTGAACGAAAAAAAACAACGTTTTTTATTTGCCGACAAAGCACGCAAAACTGAAATCTATTTTCATTCTAACACGGTCGAATTACACCAAGAAGGGTCCGTTTTTAGGCGGAATAGCAAAAAGTAGGTCATCTTGCGAACGATAGGACAATACACAGTAAAATCCTTTTTCGTTTAGTCTTCGTCTGTTTAGCTTTTCTCTTTCCTCTTAATTTAGCGCCAGAAATACAAGTAATTGTAATATCAGTTAAGTTGGTCTGCAGTTCGCGTTTCGAATTGCAAACTGCAAACTGGCCTGCAGTTAGCAGTTCGCGATTCGAATTGCTAACTGCAAACTGGTCTGCAGTTCGCGATTCGAATTGCGAACTGCAAACTAGTCTGCAGTTTACGATTCAAATTTCAAATTGCAGTCTCATCAGCACTGTCTTGCACATTATAGACAAGAATGCATTTCACAGTTGGTCTGAAGTTAGCAGTTCGCATTTCGAACTGCAACGGCAAACTGGTCTGCAGTTCGCGACTCGAATTGCAAACTGTAAACTGGTCTGCACTTCAAATTTCAACGTGCAGTCTGATCAGCACTGTCCTGCGCATTGCAGACAAGAATGCATTTCACAGTTGGTCTGCAGTTCGCGTTTCGAATTGCGAACTGCAAACTAGTCTGCAGTTTACGATTCAAATTTCAAAGTGCAGTCTGATCAGCACTGTCTTGCGCATTGCAGACAAGAATGCATTTCACAGTTGGTCTGCAGTTCGCGTTTCGAATTGCGAACTGCAAACTGGTCTGCAGTTCGCGATTCGAGTTGCGAACTGCAAACTAGTCTGCAGTTTACAATTCAAATTTCGAATTGCAGTCTGATCAGCACTGTCTTGCGCATTGCAGACAAAAATGCATTTCACAGCTTGTCTGCAGTTCGCGTTTCAAATTGCGAACTGCAAACTGGTCTGCAGTTCGCAGTTCACGATTCGAAATGCGAACTGCAAACTGGTCTGCAGTTCGAGATTCATATTGCGAACTGTAAACTGGGCTGCAGTTTATGATTCAAATTTCAAAGTGCAGTCTGATCAGCACAGTCCTGCACATTGCGGCCAAGAATGCATTTCATACTTAGTCTGCAGTTTGTATTGCGCGTTTCCAGCTGCAAACTGCAAACTGGTCTGCAATTCGCATTCCAAATTGCAAACTGCAATCATGTCTGCTGTTTACAATTAAAATTTCAAAGTGAAGTCTGATCAGCACTGACCTGGAAATTGTAGACAAGAATGCATTTCACAGTTGGTCTGCAGTTCCCAGTTTGCGTTTCGAATTGCGAACTGCAAACTGGTCTGCTGTTCGCAATTCGAATGACAGACTGCAAACCGGTCTGCAGTTTACGATTCAAATTTAAAATTGCAGTCTGATCAGCACTTTCTTGTGCATTGCAGACAAGAATGCATTTCACAGTTGGTCTATAGTTCGCAGTTTGTGTTTCCAATTGCGAATTGCAAACTGGTCTGCAGTTCGCAGTTCGCGTTTCAAACTGCGAACTGCAAACTGGTCTGCAGTTCGGGATTCGTATTGCTAACTGTAAACTGGGCTGCAGTTTACGATTCAAAGTGCAGTCTGATCAGCACTATCCTGCGCATTGCGGACAGGAATGCATTTCATAATTAGTCTGCAGTTCGCATTTCGCGTTTCCAACTGCGAACTGCAAACTGGTCTGCAGTTCGCGTTCCGAATTGCAAACTGCAATGTTGTCTGCTGTTTACAATAAACATTTCAAAGTGCAGTCTGATCAGCACTTTCTTGTCCATTGCAGACAAGAATGCATTTCACAGTTGGTCTATAGTTCGCAGTTTGCGTTTCCAATTGCGAACTGCAAACTGGTCTGCAGTTCGCAGTTTGAATTGCGAACTGCAAACTGGTCTGCAGTTCGAGATTCGAATTCGAACTGCAAACTGGTCTGCAGTTCGAGATTCGTATTGGGAACTGTAAACTGGGCTGCAGTTTACCATTCAAATTTCAAAGTGCAGTCTGATCAGCACTGTCCTGCATATTGCGGACAAGAATATAGTTTGCAGTTTGCGTTTCCAATTGTAAACTGCAAACTGGTCTTCAAAATAAAAATATATTTGAATGTTTCTCTTATACTTTTAAGTATTAGGTCATTATTTGCTAAATATAAATGAGCCGTGCCATGAAAAAATCAACATAGTGGGTTTGCAACCAGCATGAATCCAGACCAGCATGCGCATCGGCGCAGTCTGGTCAGGATCCATGCTGTTCGCTAATGGTTTCTCTAATTGCAGTAGGCTTTAAAACCGAACAGCACCGATCCTGACCAGACTGCACCGATGCGCAGGCTGGTCTGGATCCATGCTGGTCGCACATCCACTATGTTGGTTTTCTCATGGCACGGCTCAAATGTTAATGGTCTGCACTTCCTCCCTCTTCATTAGAACTGCAAAGTGCCGGCTAGTCTGCGGCTCTTAGTTTTTGATTCGAACTACGAACTGCAAACTGGTCTGCAGTTCTCAGTTCGCAATTCGTAGTTCATAATTCGAATTGCGAACTGCAAACTGGTCTGCAGTCCGCAGTTTGCAGTTCACGATTCGAATTGCAAACTGCAAACTGGTCTGCAGTTCAAGATTCAAAATAAAAATATATTTTAACTTTACTCTTATACTTTTAAGTAATAGGTCATTTTTGCTAAATATAAATGTTAATAATCTGTACTTCCCTCTCCATTAGAACTGCAAAGTGCTGGCTAGTCTGCGGCTCATAGCTTTCGATTCGAATTGGGAACTGCAAACTGGTCTGCAGTTCGCAGTTCACGATTTGAATTGCGAACTGCAACCTGGTTTGCAGTTCACGATTCATAATGAAAGCTTATTGGAATGTTACTCTTAATTGTAAAGGGTCTGCACCCCCACTCCCCCGCCCCCTCCGATAGAATTGCGAAGTGCCGGCTAGTCTGCGGGTTCTTAGTTTTAGATTCAAATTGCGAACTGCAACCTGGTCTGCAGTTCACGATTCATAATGAAAGTTTATTGGAATGTTACTCTGAAATGTTAAGGGTTTGCACTCTCTCCCCCTCCGCTAGAATTGCAATGTGACGGCTAGTCTGCGGTTCTTAGTTTTTGATTCGAATTGCGAACTGCAAACTAGTCTGCAGTTCGCAGTTCACGATTCGAATTGCGGACTGCAAACTGCTCTGCAATTCACAAATTATAATTGAAAGTTTATTGAAATACTACTCTTATGATTTAAGTACTAAGTTACCCTTACAGAAGCAAGCCTTTGTGGCGTACATGCTGCGTATTTGCTGTGTATATGCCACGAACACAGTAGTACGCCACAGGAGTACATTTTACATACACCGCATGCCGCGTACATGCCGCGTACTGTTTCGACGAGTACACAGCATGTACGCAGGAGGTCACTAGTACACTTCAAGTACGCAGCACAGACTCTGAAAATTTAAGGAGTACACTGCATGTACGCAGGAGGGACTTGTACAAGAAAATAGTACACTGCATGTACACCGCAGATACTTTGAAAATTGTGCAGTACTCTTCATATACGCGGGAAAGACTTGTACAATATCTTTTGGCATCTATACTTAGTTTTTTTTTTATAAGTTAAAGTCTGAAGTAAACTTCATATATGCGGGAGTGACTTGTTCATTTTCTTTTGGTGTTTATACTTTGAATTTTTTTAGGTAAAAGTCAGACGGTTTGAGAAAAATATCTTATTATAAAGTGTCGTGTCAAAAAATACATGTACATGCACAAAGATTCATTCAAAACTTATTAAAAAAACGCAACAACATCATTGTTTTTGTTTCTTTAAACCGCGTCCCGATTTTCTATTTACGTTCACGAGGTCACGTAACAGAAATCTGTTTGCCAAAAATCGTTTTACTTCATATTTTTAAATTGCTGCCGCTTTTTCATTATTTAAGATTTTTCTATTCTGTTTTTTGCACTTTGTGGTCAAAAGTCTGAATTTTATGCCTATAGTTTGCATCATTTATTTACTTTTAGAAAGAAATAAGTATTTAGGATCACGCTCTTTGAAATTTTGCAAGTAATTTTATGAAAATTCGACCGTTTTTATTGAATTTTGCCTACATTTCTGTCGATACCTTTTTAAAATCGTTATAGAATTCAAATTATATTACTTCTCAATCTACGTTGAAAATCTGAAGCGATAAAATCAAAAAATGAAAGTGTGACGCGCGTTTTTTGTATACGTGTCAATAAACAAAAGTAACGGCGTTGTAAGTTAGACATTACGATAGGTCGCACGTGCTCGTGGAATGGAAAATTACCGGCATGGCGTTTTGATAGCTGTACGATTCGCGGGTAAATTCCAGTCAGTGGTAAATAAAAATAACTAACGGAAAAGGGACTTCCGGGCTGCAGTAAAAAAAAATATACAACACTTAACTGGTATCGTAAAAAAACACTTTACTGTCAAAAGAATATCAAGTAAAAACACGACACGAAAATGTTAAAAAAATAATCTTTTATTCTTATAATTATTTGACATTTTGATCGATACAAAAACCATACAATGTATAATAACGGTATTTGACTTACATCATGAATCAGTAACAACCATAGTCCCAACACTTAGGGACGAAAAATATGCTGAGAAAATACATGTCCGAAAAATTAGGGACAAGAAAAATAATTATTTTTCCAGATTTTAAGGGTGTCCCAAGATTTAGGGTGTCCCAAGACTTAGGGTAAATACGGTACTTTGAATTTTTTTTGGTAAAAGTCAGAAGTACACTTCATGCAGGAAGGATTTGTACATTTTTTTTTTTTTTTTTTTTTTTTGAAGCAAGAACTTGATTTCCGAGTAACTTTTATCTTAATGGCATAGAATAGTTCAGATTACCGGTATTCTGAACAATGAAAATTTGCCAAACTATTTGCAATGTTCATTTTTGAAGCTTACATCTTAGTGATTTCTGAGCTGCACCTTGCATGCAGTGTAAAAATATATTCTGTTTCATTTTGAATTAATCCTGGAGCTTTCTAACTTGGATAATTGAAAAGCCTTATTTGAGCTTCGTTGCATTACATTTTGTAATACATGAAATAATTACCAAGATAATGCCTCAACAGCGCCCGAATGAGAAGAATTAATAGCTCTCACTGTTATTTGAATACTCTTAAGCAAAACACCATTCTATCATGTTTTATAAAGGCTTTAATGCTCATTATGTTAACTCATTAAGGCCTCACCAAATTAAAAAGTTGTTCATCGGATTTGCCGCTCGTATATTTTCAGAACGTTTTTGGCTAATTGCGCTCGCCCCATTGGAAAAAATCAAAATATATAATTCCAGTCCTAGATTGTTCTCAGATGGATTTTAATCAAAATAAATACATACTACGCACACATCGTCTATAATAAATCATAACACATATATTCAGTTGCATTAAAGTTGTTTCCCCTTGATGCAATTACGACATTTTCTTCAAATGTTAACCAAATTACAAAATTACATGCTACAAAAATTGATTTATTTCATTGAAAAGTGGATGAAGAAAAGCATACTAATTTATTTGATAACATCAATCTACATTACTTTTGTAAGGGTAAATTCTTATTGATGCATGTCACTTATCTTTTTTCTGTTTTTTTCTGTCCAAATGATCAGCATTTGCATACGAAAGTTGGTGGGGTAAAGAATTTACATTATCACAGCAGTTTCGCCACAAGAGTACACAGCATGTATGCAGCAGGAGTACACAGCATGTACGCAGCAGGACTCAGGCCAGGAGTACACAGCATGTACGCCGCAGGGGTAGTACACCGCAGGCTCATTTGCATGTGAAAAGTGTATGCGCCGTGTACATGCTGTGTACTATTTCCCGCATACTAAATTCCTCCAGCGTACATCCTGTGTACTATGTAGTTCACATCATGTACGCAGCAAGTAGTACGCGGCAGAGCTCATTTGCATGTCAAAAGTGTACTACAAACGTACTATCGGTGTATGTGCGGTGTATATCCTGCGTACTATTTAAAGCCCTTGATTTCAGTACACATCATGTACGCATCATATACGCTGTATGTACACAGCAAGAGTACGCAGCAGGCCTATTTCTTCTGTAAGGGTAGTGCTAGCTAAATAAATGTTAAGGGTCTGCACTCTCTCCCTCTCCATTAAGAATTATAAAGTGCCAGCTAGTCTGTGGTTCTTAGTTTAAGATTCGAATTGCGAACTGCAAATTGGTCTGCAGTTCACGATTCAGAATAAAAGTACAAGGAATTTTACTACTATAATTTAAGTACTTAGTAAGTGGTGACTAAATTGAGGTTTATGGGTCTGCACTCCCTCGATCTTTTCCATTAGAATGGCAAAACCGCCGGTTAGTCAGTGGTTCTCAGTTTCCGATTCGAACTGCGGACTGGTCTGCAGTTCACGATTCATAATTGAAAGTTTACTGAAACACTCCTCTTATGATTTAAGTACTAAGTTAGTGCAAGCTAAATAAATGTTAAGGGTCTGCACTCTCTCCCTCTCCATTAAGAATTTCAGAGTGCCGGCTAGTCTGCGGTTCTTAGTTTCCGATTCAAATTGCGAACTGCAAACTGGTCTGCAATTCAGAATTTGCAGTCCACGATTCGAATTGCGAACTGCAAACTGGTCTGCAGTTCGAAGTTCACGGTTCGAATTGCGAACTGCAAATTGGTCTGCAGTTCACAAATTGAGGTTATGGGTCTGCACTTCCTCCTTCTCCATTAGAATAGCAAAACCGCCTGCTAGTCAGTGGTTCTCAGTTTCTGATTCGAATTGCAAACTGCAAACTGGTCTGCGGTTTAATGAAGTTTTGCGTGCAAGTCACTCTCCAAAACTAATGCAGATACTGGATAACATTTAGGGTAAATTCCTATTTCTGGGACAGTGAATCAAAAAGTCAAGCACTGGCTGTCTTACGGACAAGTCTTGTTTATTTTGCAATTTATCATTTAAATTGAAATGTCATTTGTTTTTTGTGTGTTTTACATACGACACGCTAAAGAGCTAGGGGAGCGTCTGTCATTATCTTGCTGTATCCTCCCACTAAAATTTGTTGTCTGTACTCCGAAGGAGTCGCCTATATAGATTACTATTGGCGACTATGAATAAATTTAAATGCAAACATACCAAACTTAAGAGCGGACGCAGTGATCCACTGTCTAACTACGAAATCAGGTTATTAGTTCGATACCCAGCTCCTCCAATTAAAGTTACTAACACTTGGATAAGTGTCACGTGCATGGGTGCTTTACATTTGGAATAGTAAAGAAGAAAGGAAGATTCTTGAAGTGGAGCGTCCTCTGTATCTTGCAGGATTTTTTTCCAATGAAATTGGTAACATTTTTATGGAGGAGCCGCCCATATCAATTACCGGTGACGAATATAGATAAGCTTAAATATAAACAAAGAAAACATGTAGAAGTTATAGCATGTATGTCATGGGACGTAACATTTCATGTTCTTTAAACATAATAGTGACGTGCGCTGCGCATAGCTTTGCCCTCGCGGTATCGTCTGCTGTTTAATTGAATCGGATATCCTCGGCAATGTACGTTATATCACGTATATTAACGGAGATGTCCGAGGCACTTCATCCTTGCCCGCACAGTCTTTGTGAATTCTTGTCATGTAGGCATACAGACACTAAAAAGAAAAATGGCGCGAAAAAAATGGTAGTCGCATAATGATGGATACAAATAGTCCTCAGTTTTTTTGCTCTGTAGAGCTATTTTCCTTACTTTCTTTGCAATGTTTTTGCTAAAATCACATGACAGATCTATGCTTGACATGTAGGTAGCATTTTCATAATGAAATAACAACATTACAAAATATTTCATGGAAACGTAGATCATACACCACCAGTATAATTTGGGGTCTCATTTTTTAGCTGATTTTGCAGTTTGTGTGTTTGACTGAAATTATTTTTCTTGCATCAAACATGACCCCCACTTTTCTTTTGATGTTTAGTTATTACTGACAATATTCTTCAAGAAAATGTAGGTTACAGAAATTTAAAATGGGTCCTGATGTGTGCTGCGGTCATTGGAATTAGGTCAATTTTATATAGAATAAAGAACAACAACTATTTAGTGTGTTATAACCTGTATGACCAATCTTCTTGGTTTGTTTTAAGGGCATGAATGAGAGATAGAATGAGAGAAAGAAATACACTGGTGTTCTTTTTAATCTCTTAGTACTTTTTTACTGCCAAATTCCTTCTGCCCTCAGAGTAGTTAATGTACTCTTACGAGTAAGCCGGTAAAATGCAGAGAAAACTTAATTAAAATCATATAGAATTCTTTCGATTACTTCAATTAATTCACCAGTCGGTGTGGTAAGGAATATTTTGAAATATTTTTGATATTGTAGTTTGTATTTCTTTACAGAGCGCGTGAATTATTATTTGTGCAAACTTTGTGTTATTTTATCTTTATTTTATCACGATTGCTAATTTCATCGCTATTATGTTTTAGTCTTTTTATATAACGGAAAATAAAACAGAATGAACCTTTGCCGGGAGTTGATATATGTTGTGACATATTATTTATATATTTCAATGTAAAGACATTTACACTCATTATAAGGAATCGTCTACAGCGAAGTATGGCCAAATGCAACTCTTGAATGGCTTAAAGCCCAACCCGTTTACGTTTACTGTCATGATGTTATGATATCTTTTCTTATGGAATGTTTTTACTTAGAGTTTTGAAAAAATGCAGCGGTTGCTCATTTCGTAAACGTTTACCCAGAAAATGTATTAGAGTGAAAGTTGTGAAATATTATCTCAGTTGTGCATATAAAAACTATCTATTTCCGGATTTGATTTTATTGAAAGTTTTCTAAATAATGGAGCGGTTTTTCAATGATTACATTTTATTAAAATATATTTTACTTGAAATGATGCTTTCAAGAAACTATGTTAAATTCAAAAGTATTACACAGAAATGTTTCATGGGGGAATTTCTATCAAGTGTATTTAAGTTATCCGATTGGTCAAAAGACATGGCCGCAAGACAAAAACAAATCTTCAAATAAAATGTTTGCTAATTTTGACCCTCTATTGGTGTTGTTAAGTTCCTTAGATTTGCCAAAACATGGCAGCTAGAGGGCGCGATCACTTTTTCCTGTATGTACATAATGGTAACTTGAAGGATCTTCTCGCCTGATGGCCAGATTTTAAATAATTTTACACAGACAAGGTTCGTTAGATTACCATGAACCAACAATTGTAAATTTGTCTGATTCGTACAAAACATGGCCTTCAGAGCCTGTGGTAATTTTTCCCTACCCTTACAGAAGAAAAAGGCCTGCTGCGTACTCTTGCTGTGTACATACAGCATATATGATGCGTACATGATGTGTACTGAAATCAAGGGCTTTAAATAGTACGCAGGATATACACCGCACATACACCGATAGTACGTTTGTAGTACACTTTTGACATGCAAATGAGCTCTGCCGCGTACTACTTGCTGCGTACATGATGTGAACTACATAGTACACAGGATGTACGCTGGAGGAATTTAGTATGCGGGAAATAGTACACAGCATGTACACGGCACATACACTTTTCACATGCAAATGAGCCTGCGGTGTACTACCCCTGCGGCGTACATGCTGTGTACTCCTGCGGCGTACATGCTGTGTACTCCTGGCCCTAGTCCTGCGGCATACATGCTGTGTACTTCTGCTGCATACATGCTGTGTACTCTTGTGGCGAAACTGCTGTGATAATGTAAATTCTTTACCCCACCAACTTTCGTATGCAAATGCTGATCATTTGGACAGAAAAAAACAGAAAAAAGATAAGTGACATGCATCAATAAGTATTTACCCTTACAAAAGTAATGTAGATTGATGTTATCAAATAAATTAGTATGCTTTTCTTCATCCACTTTTCAATAAAATAAATCAATTTTTGTAGCATGTAATTTTGTAATTTGGTAAACATTTGAAGAAAATGGCGTAATTGCATCAAGGGGAAACAACTTTAATGCAACTAAATATAAGTGTTATGATTTATTATAGACGATGTGTGCGTAGTATGTATTTATTTTGATTAAAATCCATCTGAGAACAATCTAGGACTGGAATTATATATTTTGATTTTTTCCAATGGAGCGAGCGCAATTAGCCAAAAACGTTCTGAAAATATACGAGCGGCAAATCCGATGAACAACTTTTTAATTTGGTGAGGCCTTAATGAGTTAACATAATGAGCATTAAAGCCTTTATAAAACATGATAGAATGGTGTTTTGCTTAAGAGTATTCAAATAACAGTGAGAGCTATTAATTCTTCTCATTTGGGCGCTGTTGATGCATTATCTTGGTAATTATTTCATGTATTACAAAATGTAATGCAACGAAGCTCAAATAAGGCTTTTCAATTATCCAAGTTAGAAAGCTCCAGGATTAATTCAAAATGAAACAGAATATATTTTTACACTGCATGCAAGGTGCAGCTCAGAAATCACTAAGATGTAAGCTTCAAAAATGAACATTGCAAATAGTTTGGCAAATTTTCATTGTTCAGAATACCGGTAATCTGAACTATTCTATGCCATTAAGATAAAAGTTACTCGGAAATCAAGTTCTTGCTTCCAAAAAAAAAAAAAAAAATGTACAAATCCTTCCTGCATGAAGTGTACTTCAGACTTTTACCTAAAAAAATTCAAAGTATAAACACCAAAAGAAAATGAACAAGTCCCTCCCGCGTATATGAAGTTTACTTCAGACTTTAACTTATAAAAAAAAAAATAAGTATAGATGCCAAAAGATATTGTACAAGTCTTTCCCGCGTATATGAAGTGTACTGCACAATTTTCAAAGTATCTGCGGTGTACATGCAGTGTACTATTTTCTTGTACAAGTCCCTCCTGCGTACATGCAGTGTACTCCTTAAATTTTCAGAGTCTGTGCTGTGTACTTGAAGTGTACTAGTGACCTCCTGCGTACATGCTGTGTACTCGTCGAAACAGTACGCGGCATGTACGCGGCATGCGGTGTATGTAAAATGTACTCCTCTGGCGTACTACTGTGTTCGTGGCATATACACAGCAAATACGCAGCATGTACGCCACAAAGGCTTGCTTCTGTAAGGGTATATACATACATAGTCGAAACGTCAGAAAATGTCCAAATTTTAAAACCATTCAAAAGTATTTTCTTTGGATGAACTATTACCAAAATTATTAAAGCCATCTTTTCTAGTAAAAGACAAGGCTATATTTCCCTTTCTGGCTATATGGTATACTTCCGCTGAATCTGCAGGCCAAAGTACAAAGTACAGACATGACTCCTTCATGACTCTCTGCCACACATGCTACCCTTTCCATTGTGAAACTATGATGAGTGACTTAGGGCCATAAAGGTCCTCTTATTATTAGTCTCCACAGACAATTCAAGGGAGATGCATTGTTTTCTGTCTGTCTGACTGTCCGGGTTGTCACAAGTTATTGTCAAATTCTTAAGCGCGGGTCTTTACAACTTGAAGGCAATGACCAGCATATAATTTAGTTTTTCATATCGTTGGCACATTCCACTAGGTTTATTTTTAGCATTTTATAGAATCTGATTTTAATTATTTTAAAATAAATATTGACTCGTTAACCTATACAACAGGTTGAACGTTATCCGTATATTTTGCGATTCTTGAACGGTGCCCAACAAACAGTGGAAAGCATACTACTCTTCGATTCAAAGTTTGACTAGGGAAGTGCTGATCAGACTGTAGTTTAAAATTTGAATCACGAGCTACCTGGATAGAACTTAAAATCTCTATTTAACTACCATGTTTTAGAACTAAAATCAGAAGAATAACGTTCGTATGTACTTATTTCGAATTGCAAACAGCAGACCAGTTTCCAGTTCGCAATTCGAAACGGAAAGTGCGAATCGCAGACTAGCCGACAGACCAATTCTGATGGAGTGTGGGGTGGGATGCAAACCAAAAACCTTTATTTAGCAGCCGCTAACTAAGTACTAAAATTAAAAGAGTAACACTTCTTATACTTACATTTTGAATTGTGAACTGCAGACCAGTTTGCAGTTCGCCATTTGAATTGTAAACGGTGAAAAATGGCAGACTGGCCAACAGTGTGCAATTCTTAAGGGAAATTGCATGTTCTTTACCTCTATTTAGCAACCACTTACAAAATACTGAATTATAAGAGTAACGCTTCTAATACTTACATTTTGAACGGCAAACTGCAGACCAGTTTGTAGTTCGCAGTTTGAATTGTAAACTGTGAACTGCAGATTGGCCGACAGTGTGCAATTATTACGGGGAATTGCATATTCATAACCTCTATTTAGCAATCATTTATGAAACGTTCCAATACTTTCATTTGCACTGTGAACTGCAGACCAGTTTGCAGTTCGTAATTTGAATCGTGAACTGCGAATTATGAACTGCAGACCAGTTTGCAGTTCGCAATTCGAATCGTGAACTGCGAACTGCAGGCCAGTTTGCAGTTCACAATTCGGATCGAAAGCTAAGAACCGCAGAATAGCCAGCACTTACTTTGAAGTATAAGGGTAACGTTCAAATATATTTTCATTTTGAATCTTGAACTGCAGACCAGTTTGCAGTTCGCAATTCGAATCGTGAACTGCGAACTGCAGACCAGTTTGCAGTTCGAAATTCGAATAGAAAGCTAAGAGCCGCAGACTACCCAGCACTTTGCAGTTCTAATGGAGAGGGAGGAAGTGCAGACTATCAACATTTATATTAAGCTAACACAGACCTATTACTTAAAAGTATAAGGGTAACGTTTAAATATAATTTCATTTTAAATCTTGAACTGCAGTCCAGTTTGCAGTTCGCAATTCGAATCGTAAACTGCGAACTGCAGACCAGTTTGCAGTTTGCAATTCGATTCGTGAAGTGCAAACCAGTTTGCAGTTTGCAGTTCGAATCGCGAACTGCAGACCAGTTTGCAGTTCGCAATTCGAATTATGAACTACAAATTGCAAACTGCGAACTGCAGACCAGTTTGCAGTTCGCATTTGGAAACGTGAACTGCAAACTGCAGACCAGCTGTAAAATGCATTCTTATCCAAATTTGCAGGGCAATGCTGATCAGACTGCACTTTGAAATATGATTCGTAAACTGCAGACCAGCTTGCAGTTCGCAGTTCGAATTGTGAACTGCAAACCAGTCTGCAGTTTGTCATTCGATTCCAAGCCATGACCTGCAAACGTGAACTGCAAACTTCAGACCAGCTGTAAAATGCATTCTAACTTATCCAAATTCGCAGGGGAGTGCTGATCAGACTGCACTTTGAAATTTGATTCATAAACTGCAGACCAGTTTGCAGTTCGCAATTCGAATCGCGAACTGCAGATCAGTTTGCAGTTCGCAATTCGAAACTCGAACTGCGAACTGCAGACCAGTTTGCAGTTCGCAATTGGAAACGCGAACTGCGAACTTCAGACCAACTGTGAAATGCATTCTTGTCTGCAATGCGCAAGACAGTGCTGATCAGACTGCAATTTGAAATTTGAATCGTAAACTGCAGACTAGTTTGCAGTTCACAATTCGAATCGCGAACTGCAGACCAGTTTGCAGTTCGCAATTCGAATCGCGAACTGCGAACTGCAGACCAGTTTGCAGTTCGCAATTCGAAACGCAAACTGCGAACTGCAGACTAACTGTGAAATGCATTATTTTTGTTTTTAATAATGTTAATATTTTTGTTTGGGAGATAGGGGCGGAGGAGGAGGGTGCGGGTCGCCAATTACCTCATTTCATTTTCATTTAAGTTGTTCTGATTTTAGAAAACTTCCATTTAATTTTATATGCACTTAAAATTTTTAAGGATTGCTGACATTTTGCTGAAGGTAGCTTCTATTGTGGGGCATTGAAAAAACTGCAGACCAGGTTTTTTTTGTTGTTGTTGTTGATGTTTTTTTTTTTTTTTTTTTTTTTTTATTTATCTACATGTATGTAAATATAACCCAAAATGGTCCATAAGTCATAATTTAACACGGCTCATTTAAATTGGTAAGGTAATTAAAAAATAAAACATTTAGATATCTAGTTGCTAAGGTAACATCATTAATGGTATTTTAAACAATACATATGAAAATGTACATGTTTCTGCTGATTTCAAAAGATCAATGATTACTAAATTGATTGTTCTGCTGAAAAGAATAATAAAAAAAACCCACTCAGCAAAAATAAATGAGCCACGCCATGAGAAAATCAACATAGTGGCTTTGCGACCAGCATGGATCCAGACCAGCCCATGCTGTCCGCTAACGGTTTCTCTAATTGTAATAGACTATGAAAACGAACAGCATATGAAAACGAACAGCATGGATCCTGACCAGACTGTGCGGATGTGCAGGCTGGTCTGGATCCATGCTGGTCGGAAAGCCATTATGTTGGTTTCTCATGGCACGGCTCAAATATGCAAATCTTCTACTTGACATTAAATTTTCATGTACCAGCCAAATAATAAACATCGAAATAGAATATTAATTTTAAGATTTTCTTCACAAAGGACAAACATTTTAAAATCTGTTAGATATAAAAACTGTCTGTGTAGATAAATATCAAATAAAAATATTTTTATGCAAGATCAAGGATAATTATTCTGCATTAATGTCATATATCGACATACACCCTCAGCTAGAGAAATCGTAAATTGGTCTACATAAGGTATGTAAAAGTTTGAAGATGATCAACATAAAAACATTAAGAATTTTAATACCCGTTTATATTTTAAGCCATAACTTGACATATTTCTTTCACAGGTTCATAAGCTCCTATTGTCTGCAATGTGCAAGACAGTGCTGATCAGACTGCACTTTGAAATTTTAATTGTAAACACTAGGCCAGACTGCAGTTTGCAATTCGAATAGCGAACTGCAGACCAGTTTGCAGTTCGCAATTGGAAATGCGAACTGCAGACCGACTGTGAAATGCATTCTTGTCAACAATGCGCAGGGCAGTGCTGATCAGACTGCACTTTGAAATTTGAATCATAAACTGCAGACTAGTTTACAGTTTGCAATTCGAATCGCAAACTGCAGACCAGTTTGCAGTTCGCTATTTGAAACGCGAACTGCAGACCAACTGTGAAATGCATTCTTGTCTGCAAGGCGCAGGACAGTGCTGATCAGACTGCACCTTGAAATTTGAATCGTAAAGTGCAGACCAGTTCAGTCTGCAATTGGAATCCCGAACTGCAGACCAGTTTGCAGTTCGCAATTGTTAACGCGAACTGCAAACTTCAGACCAACTGTGAAATGCATTCTTGTCTGCAATGCGCAAGACAGTGCTGATCAGACTGCAATTTGAAATTTGAATCGTAAACTGCAGACTAGTTTGCAGTTCGCAATTCGAATCGCGAACTGCAGACCAGTTTGCAGTTCGCAATTGGAAATGCGAACTGCAGACCAACTGTGAAATGCATTCTTGTCAACAATGCGCAGGGCAGTGCTGATCAGACTGCACTTTGAAATTTGAATCGTAAACTGCAGACTAGTTTACAGTTTGCAATTCGAATCGCAAACTGCAGACCAGTTTGCAGTTCGCTATTTGAAACGCGAACTGCAGACCAACTGTGAAATGCAATCTTGTCTGCAAGGCGCAGGACAGTGCTGATCAGACTGCACCTTGAAATTTGAATCGTAATAGGCAGACCAGTTCAGTCTGCAATTGGAATTGCGAACTGCAGACCAGTTTGCAGTTCGCAATTGGTAACGCAAACTGCGAACTTCAGACCAACTGTGAAATGCATTCTTGTCTGCAATGCGCAAGACAGTGCTGATCAGACTGCAATTTGAAATTTGAATCGTAAACTGCAGACTAGTTTGCAGTTCGCAATTCGAATCGCGAACTGCAGACCAGTTTGCAGTTCGCAATTCGAAACGCGAACTGCAGACCAACTGTGAAATGCATTCTTGTCTGCAATGCACAGGACAGTGCTGATCAGACTGCACCTTGAAATTTGAATCGTAAAGTGCAGACCAGTTTACAGTTTGCAATTCGAATCGCGAACTGCAGACCAGTTTGCAGTTTGCAATTCGAAACGCAAACTGCGAACTGCAGACCAATTGTAAAATGCATTCTTGTCTGCAATGTGCAAGACAGTGCTGATCAGACTGCAATTTGAAATTAGAATCGTAAACTGCAGACTAGTTTACAGTTTGCAATTCGAATCGCAAACTGCAGACCAGTTTGCGGTTCGCTATTTGAAACGCCAACTGCAGACCAACTGTGAAATGCATTCTTGTCTGCAAGGCGCAGGACAGTGCTGATCAGACTGCACCTTGAAATTTGAATCGTAAAGTGCAGACCAGTTCAGTCTGCAATTCGAAGCACGAACTGCAGACCAGTTTGCAGTTCGCAATTGGTAACGCGAAACGCGAACTGCAGACCAACTGTGAAATGCATTCTTGTCTGCAATGCACAGGACAGTGCTGATCAGACTGCACCTTGAAATTTGAATCGTAAAGTGCAGACCAGTTTACAGTTTGCAATTCGAATCGTAAACTGCAGACTAGTTTGCAATTCGCAATTTGAATCGCGAACTGCAGACCAGTTTGCAGTTCGCAATTCGAATCGCTAACTGCGAACTGCAGACCAGTTTGCAGTTCGCAATTCGAAACGTGAACTGCAGACCAACTGTGAAATGCATTCTTGTCTGCAATGCGCAAGACAGTGCTGATCAGACTGCGATTTGAAATTTGAATCGTAAACTGCAGACTAGTTTGCAGTCCGCAATTCGAATCGCAAACTGCAGACCAGTTTGCAGTTCGCAATTGGTAACGCGAAACGCGAACTGCAGACCAACTGTGAAATGCATTCTTGTCTGCAATGCACAGGACAGTGCTGATCAGACTGCACCTTGAAATTTGAATCGTAAAGTGCAGACCAGTTTACAGTTTTCAATTCGAATCGTAAACTGCAGACTAGCTTGCAATTCGCAATTCGAATCGCGAACTGCAGACCAGTTTGCAGTTCGCAATTCGAATCGCTAACTGTGAACTGCAGACCAGTTTGCAGTTCGCAATTCGAAACGCGAACTGCAGACCAACTGTGAAATGCATTCTTGTCTGCAATGCGCAAGACAGTGCTGATCAGACTGCAATTTGAAATTTGAATCGTAAACTGCAGACTAGTTTGCAGTTCGCAATTTGAATCGCAAACTGCAGACCAGTTTGCAGTTCGCAATTCAAAACGCGAACTGCAGACCAACTGTGAAATGCATTCTTGTCTGCAAGGCGCAGGACAGTGCTGATCAGACTGCACCTTGAAATTTGAATCGTAAAGTGCAGACCAGTTCAGTCTGCAATTCGAAGCACGAACTGCAGACCAGTTTGCAGTTCGCAATTGGTAACGCGAAACGCAAACTGCAGACCAACTGTGAAATGCATTCTTGTCTGCAATGCACAGGACAGTGCTGATCAGACTGCACCTTGAAATTTGAATCGTAAAGTGCAGACCAGTTTACAGTTTGCAATTCGAATCGTAAACTGCAGACTAGTTTGCAATTCGCAATTTGAATCGCGAACTGCAGACCAGTTTGCAGTTCGCAATTCGAATCGCTAACTGCGAACTGCAGACCAGTTTGCAGTTCGCAATTCGAAACGTGAACTGCAGACCAACTGTGAAATGCATTCTTGTCTGCAATGCGCAAGACAGTGCTGATCAGACTGCGATTTGAAATTTGAATCGTAAACTGCAGACTAGTTTGCAGTCCGCAATTCGAATCGCAAACTGCAGACCAGTTTGCAGTTCGCAATTGGTAACGCGAAACGCGAACTGCAGACCAACTGTGAAATGCATTCTTGTCTGCAATGCACAGGACAGTGCTGATCAGACTGCACCTTGAAATTTGAATCGTAAAGTGCAGACCAGTTTACAGTTTTCAATTCGAATCGTAAACTGCAGACTAGCTTGCAATTCGCAATTCGAATCGCGAACTGCAGACCAACTGTGAAATGCATTCTTGTCTGCAATGCGCAAGACAGTGCTGATCAGACTGCAATTTGAAATTTGAATCGTAAACTGCAGACTAGTTTGCAGTTCGCAATTTGAATCGCAAACTGCAGACCAGTTTGCAGTTCGCAATTCAAAACGCGAACTGCAGACCAACTGTGAAATGCATTCTTGTCTGCAATGCACAGGACAGTGCTGATCAGACTGCACCTTGAAATTTGAATCGTAAAGTGCAGACCAGTTTACAGTTTGCAATTCCAATTGCAAACTGCAGACCAGTTTGCAGTTCGCAATTCGAAACGCAAACTGCGAACTGCAGACCAACTGTAAAATGTATTCTTGTCTGCAATGCGCAAGACAGTGCTGATCAGACTGTAATTTGAAATTAGAATCGTAAACTACAGACTCGTTTGCAGTTCGCAATTTGAATCGCGAACTGCAGACCAGTTTGCAGTTCGCAATTCAAAACGCGAACTTCGAACTTCAGACCAACTGTGAAATGCATTCTTGTCTGCAATGCGCAAGACAGTGCTGATCAGACTGCAATTTGAAATTTGAATCGTAAACTGCAGACTAGTTTGCAGTTCGCAATTCGAATCGCGAACTGCGAACTGCAAACCAGTTTGCAGTTCGCAATTCGAAACGCGAACTGCGAAGTGCAGACCAGCTTAACTGATATTGGCGGAAGCACTTTTCGCGCGTACTTCTTATGAACTTGTAATGGGCTGAGGAGTGTTCAAATCCAGACTCGTGCCGTACGCCCCTAGGGATGTGACTAACACACAAAAAAAAATTACTGAAAATTTACATTATTTAATGTCTACCGAATATTTACAAAAAAAGAAAACAATCGAGTAAATTAATCCATATTTCACTGAACAAGAAAAATGATGCAAGTGGGTGAAACAACTTCTAAAGCAGAGCCCACGCTTCTCTAAATTTTTGCCCCGACCCTAAATGTTTTATGGCCTTTGAGAATTTTTTTCAACTTTTTAACAAAAAATTGCAAAACTGCACTTTCTATGCTTTAAACATGGTAAGTGATGTTAGAAATCAACTTACTGATGCACTAAAGGCATAACACCCTTATTTGTACTCATTTTTTGACAAAAAAAAAATAATTTCCGAAAAGTCCCACTTTATAAAAAATAATTACCGACCTACCTACCCTGTTACCGGAAAGAAACAATCGTTTTTAGGCCTAATTATCGTGGAAGAAGCACAAATGTTAAATCATTGGTCGTAACACTTAGCAACAGAACATAACAAGTGTTTGGCAATGTCCGTAAAAGAAATGACCATGGAGTAATTTTGTAACAAAAAGGGATATCATTGGACGTTGCACGTGCGCGATCCAATGAAAGTAAATGTAATAAGAACAACTGAATGCGCACGAGACTTGATTTACAAGTTTCAAGATAAAAATAGATTAAGTACGCTTCAAAGATCTATAAACGATACGGACAAATGTACAAGCGAGAAGGATAGGTTTGACGGCCTATTACAAACGCGGCCCCGTTTTGGCAAAAAAATTATATCACTTCTGGAAACGAGGATTGCAACGTCATCAAAAACCAGCACGAACGAGTTGTCCACACAGAAATTAACGCCGCCTCAGGTAATAGCTTTGGATAAAGAGCACCGTACCCGTCCAGGAGTACACTAGTTTCATGTTGCACGTATAGCTTGTTTTTTTCCCGAAAACGCGAACAGCTGGCAAAAAGGGCATGAGATGTATCACAAGTGAGCTGTAGCCGTATTTTCGTGAAGTAAAGATAGATTTGAGGCTAGATTGATATCAGTGACTAGCATAATACTCAAACATTGTTTAATATTTGTGTTTTAAGGACGTACGACGATACATTGTATTTCATTCAAAACAGATAACATTATTGAAATGAGAACATCCACACTTATGATTTTGATGGAGAACACTCATTAAGCCAATAATCGTTTTAAAATCTGACATGTACAGTAAAAAAAGTTATTGCTGCATAATACAGTATCTACTTCTACAATCTGCCAAGTGTTTCGTTTCAGGTGACAACTTTAGTTTATTTTCCCGTCACTGACTTTTAATAATGCCAGTTTGAATATATTGTTAGTTTATAGTTTATACTAGTTTATTTTAGGTCGACTGTGAAGCAAGTTCAACTGATATTAATCACTCTCGACATTACATCACTCCCGACAACCCATTCCTGATGGAATTCATCGCCACGAGGGTATGAGAGACTGATATGTTTTTGCGAGCTGTAGAGTGCTATATACATTTGTAGAGGCTAAGTAGCGTACACGACTAGGTTCGTGCTTGACGGATAAATTGACCACGCCTATCCTCTCTCTGCTGATCACTGCTTTTGTATTTTAGAAATACTGACTTTTTGATGGAATTTATCTCTTCAATAACAAGATATTTAAAAAGATCCCCTGGAAGCATAGAATGCAACCCAAAAAGAATAACAGCAGACTCGGTTTTAGTCTGTTCATGAGAGGTGAACTCTGCTGAAGCTGCATATTTCAGTAAAAGACGGACGGAATATTTCTGATGGCTAGAAACACAGAGGATGACTCCGCCGTGCGATAAGGCATGTACTTCAAAGGGACAATAAATGCGATACAAAAGAAACAAAATAGAGAAAATAAAACGTATTCTTCTTTTTAATCACCATAACAATTTGTGCATGTGCTCTCATTTCAATAGTTTTTTTTTTTTTTTTTTTTTTATGAAATATCGTTTTTATCGAAAACACCAAAATAAAACTGTTTGAGTATTATGCTAGTCACTGATATTAATCTAGAGTCAATCCTACCTTCATTTCATGAAAATACGACCAAAGGTTACTTTTTTAGACAAAAGTGTGGTACTGCTCATGTTTATTTTGCCAACTGTTCGTGTTTTCGGAAATAAAAAACAAGATATGCGTGCAACATGGAACAATATTGCTAAATTAATATACACCTGGGCGGGTACAGTGCTCTTTATCCCGAGTAGAAAGCTGCGGTAATAAAAAGTTACAAGAATCGGTGTTAATTTTTGTGTGGACAACTCATCTGCGCTGGGTTTTTGATGAAGTTCAACTGTTGCAATCTGCGTTTCCCCACAGTAAATGGACATTTTAGTTCCTTCAGTTAGCTTTTATTTATTTGTCATAAGTTTATATATTTACTTTTTCAATTATTCGAATAGTAAAAGAGTATTAGAAAAATCCGTGTAATGATCGAATATTCGTCATCCCTAATACAAAATGTATACGCAAAACTGAAAGAAATCGTTATTTTAGTGAGTTTCACTATATGCATACCGAAGAATATTCCTCCGGCCAATAATCGATAGGGGTCAGATTTTCTATATGGAAATAAGAAGGGCATGTACACGTTTTACTTAATAACAAAAATACTAAAAATAAGAATCTTTAGGTGCAAAAAATTATCTATGTTGAACATTTGATTCATCACACGCTATTTTTAAAATAAATTTTATGTTTAATTTTGATTGACCCACGCGACCATTTATAATGCCATCATTTCGTCATTTTTTCCTTCTATTTTCTACATAAAATGTGTAAAAATGACATAAAATTATGCGTTTGTTTAAAGCTTTTTTTTGTATAAACCCATTGAAATGAAAGCTAAGGTACAAGCAATTTCTTACTCTCAATGAATATATCTTTTGAATGATACATATTTCATTTTTGTAAAAGAAAAATTTGAAGAAGCCACAGACGATTTATTTCCACTGATTTTGAAGAAGAATTAACTTCAGCGCGAAGTTGTTGTTGTAGCGTTATATGCAGACGATACAATACTGCCGCGTGAACATGCGGTATCGTGATCGAACGGTTAAAGTAAATGATTTAATCAGTTATGAAGTTAATTTGTGTTTTAATATTTCATTCTACAGAATCGGAGTGTAAGTTTTAATGTAATTTTACTTCGCGAACAATTCCTTTTTGTATTATATCATGAAATTTACAACATTAGAGATTGCTCAATTAGATATTGTAGTTAATGATATTTCGATGCTAAAAAGAAAGAGATACGCTGGTGTGAGGTCTTCCGAATAGCTTAATCCTCATGTTTCCGGGAAATACCCGCGGTCAAGACGAGGAACAGCAAGTCTCACAGTCACTGAAGAGGGTTTATAATGTCTTCTCTAGAGAAGAGAATAAATCGTCCAGCAAATGAATGTCCTCGTGCATTGCAGCAGCATTGCTAGGGATCAAACCCTTAACCGCAATGGTATAAAAACGGCGAATGACTGTCTTGAACTAATAGCTTGAAAACTATTTCAAATAAAATAGTTCATATGTTATGCTACAAGATACAATTTAAGTTTGATTTCAGGCAACTTGTTTTGTTCATTTGCAATGTGACATCTCAAGGAGGCTAGGATTAGCAGGAAACATCCCCTTATTTCTTTGTTTTTACTCGTACATCCTCCGTTATATTTCTAATCACGAAACTGACTGAGCAAGCTCTAAAAAACCAATACGCTCGCAATATAGCAGAAGTCTTTTTATGCTGCGTTGTCATTGTCGGGGAGCATAAAGACTGTTAACGTGCTGACTGGTTTGGTCTTCGCGATTGTGTTACTGGGTTACTTTTGTACTTAGATAAAAAAAACTTGATGAAAAATTCCACGAATAATTTCACGCGGGTACTAGATGAGGACTCCGCGTTTCACTCCGAGTCAGTGGCATGTGGATTCGTCATGTTGGTGGTTTTCCTATCTTCGCTTGTGTTAAGCTCCGCAGTTTTGTGGGCTCTTTGGAAGACGAAGTTGTTGAACAGCTCTGTATATAAAATGATAAGTTTAATTTGTTGATGAAGTTTTGTATCAAATTGATCACTTTAATCATACTTCAATGCTGCTGGCGCTGGCTTTAACGCAGCATTGGTTGTATCTATTACGCCTTTTATATGACTTGGCAAGGGGTCACCACTACTTCCTTGTTTGCAGGTACGTCAAAGTTATGTTGTTGTTGTTTTTTTTTTTGTTTTGTTTTGTTTTTTTGATGGGGCTATTAACTATGATTTTACATTTTCGTTATAAACACACGACAACATAACTATAAACAATTATGGGAGTTAAAATTGCGAAAAGAGAAAAAGAAATAAAAAAAGTACTGCACGTTTTTCTCTCATTTCTTAAAAACACTGTTAGTCTATGATGTAGAACTTGAATTACACCTGAGTCAAGTAATGCTGGAAGATTTGATATTTTTCTATGCCAATTCGAAAAGTGTGGACATGCTATATGTTTTCTTAGTTGGCGTTTAGTGGAAAATCACAATTTCGATAAATTTGTCGCGCACACAAAAAAATAAAATTAATGTATCTGTAAATCTACATCATTATGATAGGGCGGTGCGCTTATCTTGAAAGAAAAAATGTCGAAGTTTAAGCATGTCCCCAAAATTCAAACTTATCTTTATGGCATTGACTGGGAATTTTTAAACATTAAGTCTTCAGTTATATGCATGTTTTAACAATTCAGACTAGTGGTCATTTATCCATCGTAGGGGTTTATAGGTGTTTTGTGCGGTTTAGTGATGGACTACCGAGGCACAAGAAACTAAAACTGATGTTCTTTCTTTTTTTGTTTCAGGGGAGGAGGGGATGTTAATGTGTGTGCGTGTGTGTGTGTGTGTGCGTGTGCGTGTCCGTGTCCGTGTGCGTGTGTGTTGGGGAGGGGGTGGGTGTTAATGTGTGTGTGTGCGTGTGTTAGGGATGGGGACAGGGTGCGGGTGAGTAATGTGGATTGCTGCACTCATCAAACTGTTTCAACACCACCCACCTATATTCCAGCTTTAAAGTCAATATCTTGATAGTTTTGAAGTTGTGCTCTGATCACAAAATACAAAGGACAGATCTGATATTTTATCTCACGGTTCATTTATTGTTGATATTTACCCAAAGTATTTGCGCTAAAAAATGCTTACCTAATAACCACTTTTTGTCAGTGGGTACTCATTGATGAAAACACCCTGGCAAATATCATATATTGTTCTATTTAATTTTTATCTTTAATACATAAATGTTTCTTTTTAAATTAAGAATCAAATGCTATTTTTACGATTAGGTATGAACCACCTTAGGACTTCTTGTTTGCGCGATTCATGGATATTTTGCTGCAAAAATAGCAATCGATCCGTATACATGTATTTACATTTTGCAGTAGGTTGCTGCAAAAGTAAGGGGTTTGTTTTCCATAAGTATCAGAAAAATTATATAAATATCAGTAAATTGATCTTTCCAACGTCTCAATAGAACAGCAAAAAAAAAATAAAAAATAAATAAATAAATAAAATAAAAAAAACGCGCATGTTTAGTTGTATTTCGCCTCCCAATAAAAATACAGACTCTGATTTTTATTCAAATTTATCCTTAAGTCCAAGAAAAAATCATATAGTTAATGAATTTGCAACACTCATCACACCTCCAACCCCTCCTCCTCCAGCACATTCACATTGAAAAAAAAATCAGAAACAAAAACAAGAACGTGTCGATGTGCAAGGCTACATTTTAAGGCATACACTCGACAGTTTAAGGACGTATGCTAGAATTTGGTGCGAAAATTTTTCCAATAACAGAATTTCTTCAAACTTTGGATATTGAAGGACAATCATCTAGAACAAAAAAATGCAATAAAAATCAGAGGTCACCGTTCAAAAAAGAGTTATCTGCCTTGAAAACGGCATTTCGGCCCCAAAAATGATTCGAACTTGACCTAGATTTCATCAAGGCTATCATTCTGACCAAATTTCATGAAGATCAATTGAAAAATACAGCCTCTATCGCATACACAAGGTTTTTCTTTGATTTGACCTAGTGACCTATTTTTTGACCCTAGATGACCCATATTCAAATCTGACCTAGATTTCATCAAGGCAATCATTCTGACTTAATTTCAGGAAGATCAATTGGAAAATAAAGCCTCTATTGCATACACAATGTTTTTCTAATTTTTAACCCCAGATGACCCATTTTCAACCTCAGCCTAGATTTCATTAAGATCATCATTTTGACTTAATTTCAGGAAGATCAATTGAAAAATACAGCCTCTATCACATATACAAGCTTTTCCTTTGATTTGACCTAGTGACCTACTTTTTGACCCCAGATGACCCATATTCAAACTTGACTTAGATTTCATCAAGGCTATCATTCTGACCAAAATTCATGAAGTTTAAATGAAAAATACAGCCTCTATCGCATACACAAGGTTTTTCTTCGATTTGACCTAGTGACCTAGTTTTTGACCCCAGATGACCCGTTTTCAAACTCGGCCTAGATTTTATCAAGGCAATCATTCTGACCAAAATTCATGAAGATTAATTGAAAAATACAGCCTCTATCGCATACACATGGTTTTTCTTTTATTTGACCTAGTGACCTAGTTTTTGACCCAGATGACCCATTTTCGAACTCAGCCTAGATTTCATCAAGATAATCATTCTGACCAAACTTCATGAAGATTAATTGGAAAATACAGCCTCTAACGCATATGCAAGGATTTTCTTTGATTTGACCTAGTGACCTAGTTTTTGACCCCAGATGACCCATTTTCGAACTCAGCCTAGATTTTATCAAGTTAATAATTCTGACCAAAATTCATGAAGATCAATTGAAAAATACAGCCTCTATCGCATACACAAGGTTTTTCTTTGATTTGACCTAGTGACCTAGTTTTTGATCCCAGTTGACCCATTTTCCAAATCGGCCTAGATTTCATCAAGGTTATCATTCTGACCAAATTTCATGAAGATCAGTTGAAAAATACAGCCTCTATCGCATACACAAGCTAAATGTTGACAGACGACAGACAGACAGACGACAGACAGACGACAGACGCCGGACATCGAGTGATCAGAAAAGCTCAGGTGAGCTAAAAACAGTAACTCTAACACCTCGACGAGAAATCAATAACTTACAGTATAACTGTAAAAACTGTCAACACGTTGACAGTCCTTATCCTGCTAAATTTCTATAACGAACTTGTCCTTCTTTAATTTGGACGGTACCATTACCTGTTAAAAGGGGTGATTACCAAAACGATACTGAATGGCGAACAGTGCAGGCTGGTCATGATCTACACTGATCGCAAAGGCAGAATCAATCGAGTCCAGCATAATAAGTTAGTCGATAAGCCAGACCTGGTTATTTTGGCTAGCGGTACCAGGCGAGGGGAATAAAGCTCATTGCGTATACATACATACATACTATGTGGTAGCAATGCATTGATGGTAGTCCTTTGTATGTTATTAACCGCTTAGAAACCCTCCCCCCCCCCCCCCCACACACACAAAGACCTTTCTAAAACAGGCATTAGACTGTCATATACAAACTAATGGTTCTTACACATTTGACTTGTGGCTATATTTTCTTGATAATTGAACATGTTTTTTCTGTTAGTGACATGTGTCTAACAGACATTATCGTTGGCAATTAAAGGCACGGCATTAAAACATATATCTTTATCTCATACTCTAATTGATAGTTCATGTTTAAATCTGGCATTTGAAGAAAATGTTATCCTAAACTAAAATAAGAACATATTTTCAGTCAGCTGTACATGTACATTATAAATGTTATTGTTACTACAATTATCCAAACCAGCAAAACAAAAAATGCCGGAAATAATGGAAATATGATTGTTATCTTTGTTTTTTCTTTGCATACATACTGTACGAATGCATTGTATCTTAAACATAGTTAAATGAGTTTAAGATTCATGATGTATCGATTACTATAATTTATGAATGTAATATATAAATAAATATGAACACATTTTGTAGAAAACAAGTACATGTAATATGGATGTGAACTGTTAATCGGTAAGGCGTACGATCGTCCGATTATCGGTTAGTAAAATCAATGGCCAGTTAATCGAATTTGCCAAAAAAAATCAGTTCTAAATGTAACGGGGAGAAAACTGGTCCAGTTCCTAACGTACGTTTGGCTACGAAGGCAGACGACAATATCCGTGAACTCACTGCGGCCCGGCGGAATTTAATAAAGGGAGACATAAAACATAGATAAGCTTTAACAATTGTAGCTAAATTAGCAACTTTAAAAATTTTCGCGCCATATAATACTTTGATTCCAAGACTGAAAGCTATAATTTACCAGTCCATCTAATCACAATTTCAGATTCCACCAACATTGGCATTTTCAACCAATCAGAAACTCTACAGCATTTTCCATCCTGTGTAATCACCCCCGGAAAATAATCGCGTTTGGTTTATTATGATGTTTTTAAAATTACGCTGGCTTAAGGCTCCTACCATTTACAATTAAGCCCCAATGCATCTGTATTTTTATTGGTAATATAGTTAGTACATGAGCCAAAGGGTTGATTGGTACCATCTCGGGGGATTAATTCTTATACTGATTTTTGGAAAGGTATACAACCCTGGAGTAAGATAATATGTGATAGCAATGTATCGATGGTAGCTTTTGGTGTGATATCATCTTGATATATGCCTATACTTAGATACCAGTATGGTGAGCTAAAATATAGCCAAGGTAGGCATACGAGTTATGGAACATATGCTTTTCAGTTTGAATAATTGATGTATTTGTAACAAGTATTTAAAAACAAACAAAACATTTCCTTAATGTTCGACATTTTTGGGTTTGCTTCTTTGAATAAATGTTAATTAAAATAATGATTATGTTTAACATCTTAATAGCATGGACAATTGATAAGCATAATTATAGCTCATAATTAGATTTTCTTCCGATGGATGTTAGACCTTGAGGTACCATCTCCCCCTGCCTTCCCTAAGGATTCAAGGAAACATGACTTTCGGAAAGTACATAACGAATGCTTTTTATTCCTACATGAATGCCGTTTAAACGTTTGGGCTTTTGTAACTTACGTAACATTTAATATGTTTCCTAAAAACATTTAAGACGATGAAATAGTGCTACACAATAATTAAGAAAAAGTGCAGTCTGTAGTTTATTAACAACCTTATACATGTATAACAATGAATTGAATGTGCTTTAAAATAATATATCTTTCACGTACCCGTTAACATCTTAATTAGTGTAATTTACGTAACAGTGATTTTATTCCAACATTATAGATATTTTACTTGTACTAATCACCCAATGACCAAGGTGTTTATTATATTTCAATATAATTGAAAGTACAGAGTGAATAGTGTTTCTTATAACTATTTTTCTGCAGTGGTAGGAACTTTTCCATGATGTAATCTCCGTATAAGTTTTATGTTACCAAAATGTACAAAACTGAAATTTCTGAAGTGAGGAAAATGCCCTGCACAGATTGGGAAAAAATTATAACATTTTATAATAACTATACATAATTTGTGTTGTTGAACTAGATATTTACTAGAATGCAGTGAATCACATTTCAAGTTGTGCGAATTTTACGTGACAATAATATGTGTTACCAAAATCAGTACAAATCAATTATAAATGTTCAAGAACATAATTATACATGTATATGTACTGAAATACATTTTAGAAATGGACCTTAAACAAGTAGAAAACAAATTGATACTCATTGGAACACCATGGCTTTATAGAAATCTCCTGACACTTACTTATTAACAGATGACACACATAACCTTAATTATTTGACCTTCAACCGATGTTTATGTAAACAAGTAAAGGAACTTGCAGACAGTTCAAGCCTTGAAAATCTGTTGAAAGTCAAACAGCGTTCAAAGAGTATTTCAAAAGTACCAACACTTCAAAAGTGTCAGAGAGAGACATCACGGAAAAGGGCACACTTCTGTATATACTTTATTGATATTATTCACGATATACTGGCATTAATACAGGCCACAAATGTCAACGACCTAAATGTGAAAATAGGAGTCTGGCACAAGTTGTGCCCACTATTATTTGCGTTTAATCATATAAAGGTATATAGGTGAAGCCATCAATGACCGACTTTGCAAATTTTGTTCAAGCAATACTGTTGAAAATGAGACGCATTTTTTATTACACTGTTCAAAATACAATGACTTACGAACTCAACTAATGTAATACATGATTCTGCTTTTAGAGACTTGTCAGACATTGAAAAGATGACTTTTCTGACAAAACACCATGTGAGAAAGTTTGCAAAATATCTAGTTCAAGCATATTTGTATAGATGTAAATCTATTTATCTAAATGTATAAATGATCACACAGGGTTTTAGTGTATGACTTACCACTATATAATCTTAGTTAAGTTGTTCATATATATATATATATATATATATATATATATATATATATATATATATATATATATATATATATATATATATATATATATGCTTACGTTATAGTTAATTTAAATTTACACTGTATTATTACTATTATATTTCGATAGTGACTTATAGGTCCATGGGGCCGGGTGATTCTTGTTTTGTTATTTATATATTTTACTATATTGTATATATCACATGTCACTTTAAAAAACAAATTTTCTTCTTCTTCTTCTTCTTCATATAAACAATGCAATGTATCTACCTGCTTATCCGTTAGTTTTTACTAATTAGTTTTAGCTCGATTGTGATGAAAGCTTCAAGCCTATTGGTATCACCCTCGAGTCCGCTTCCTGGAAAACCAGTACTGGTGTGATTAGAAAAGACATGGTTGTGACCCCAGTGGGGCTGTCGAACCTACGATTCCTAGATTGAGCCGACACCTTAGACCACCGCTCCCCTATCTACTCCTAATGATGGCTCTTGAAGTAACCCACCCTTGTGCAGGAAAGCTTTTGAGGTTTCGTGGCTTCAGTGTGTCTAGATCAGCCGCAACAGCATCACAGAATGTGTAAATTACTATAGAATAGACGATCAATCTTCATGCCAAGAAAAAGGGAAGCATCATAAGCTTCAGCAAACAATATTCTTCATACTACAGGTGTTGTTTGACACAGCACATGCGACTTAAATATGTTGAAGCTACACAACAGAAAACAGACATGACTTCAGAAGACAAATCCACACACAAAGAAGTGGAACCTGCGCATATTTCTGCATACGAGAATCATAAAGTTTTCACGAACATTTTATGAACTTTCCCGAAAAAAAAACAATACTTTTTGCGAAAAATGGAATAAATTTTCGTGAAAGTAGGAGGTTTCCGAGAAAATATTATCTTGTTAACGAGACAATGTGTCAAAATAGTGAACTGAACTGCATAAAGATAACCCGATAGTCCTCTCTACGGAATGAAGCGGGTTATATCAACTTTAGTCCCCAACCACCACCCCTAAGAGTGTTTAAAACCTATAGATATTTTATTATAACATTCATATGTGTTACAAAATTAACGTATTTTTTTAACTCCCTTTATTATTTCTGTTAATTCGGTATCTGTTATCGTATGCAGAAGTTCGCACTATCGTGAATTTTTTCCACTTAGAATAAAAGATTCTTTTCGTGAAAATCTTTTAGATTTTCACGTAAACTGTTCGCGAAAACTTTCTGCTTAAATGAATGCAGAAATATGCCACCATACCCTTCTATTGAAAACGTATCTTACATCATTGATGGTGATGCTTTGATAGTAGATTTCATTGCAGATACATACTTTTCCAAAAGAATCTAGTCTGTCGAAAGAAAACGACGTGAAACTGCACCAACACTTCTGTTTTCTGGTCAAAAATACCAAAACATGCGCAGAATTGGAATTATTTCATGGGTAATGATGACAACAAAATAAAGTTATGTTTAGACAGCTAAATGTTGGGACGTCAACATGTGTGCTCCGACGACGTTTTGGAGACGGAGAGTCATTTATATTTGCAGTAAAATGATCACCAAAAATATCGGAATTTCAACAAGGTTAGATACGAAATGTTTGTCAACAAGAATGACAACCAAGACGGCGTCCTAAATAGTTCTGACGGCATAGACATGACCCTGATGCCACCATATCAGTCCAGTCAACTATCAGTTACTTATTCATTTATTTATATTAATTTACAAAATGTTTAATATACATATCTGCGTAGCTGTTGTACAAATAATAGGAAAACTTTATCATAATATACTCAAATTTGATAAATCTCTTCATGTTTTTCTACATTAAAAATAATAATTTTGTAGTTTAACTCTTATTCATATCAAAATCAAACAACCTTGATCTTTTCTTAAAGATGTATATTTGACTACATGCCCATGAGAATAGCCTTTATCTATGTTTATCCATGTTAAAATTGCTGGGACTTTGATGATGAACAACAGTTAGTGAACAACTTGAGTGACAAAAAGATCGTTCCTGACGAACTTGTAAACGAAACCAGTTAAACTGATGAAGATTATTCGCGTACCAATATTGATGATATCTTATAAGATTCAGACAGTGATGAAGAATCATAACTAAGAATGTTCCCGTGTGTTGAATACATAGAAAATGTGGTTTATTGAAAACAAAGAATAACCTTGACATGATATAGAAAGATAATAAATGAAAATAATAACGGCAGCATATTACCGATTAAGGTAACATATTGTAACGTAAATTACACTTTTACATTCTATTAATTTACATGGCATTTGATATCTAACCGAAGAATGATTTTATTGATTAGTTAAAATATTTCTTTTCTAAACATAATACTAAATAACAACGACTTTAACATGTTAATATGAAATATTATGAAAATCTTGATTTTATGGTAACGTATTTTACTGTATAAAAAGTACCATTTGGTATTATTCAGCATAAAAATATTCACTGTTTAAGCATAAGATCATTGATACAGAAGCAGGTATGAATATGCACCTTTTAGGCAGATCAGATAGTAAAACATCATCTACACGTGTATTGTCAAGTAAATTACAATAACTACAAGGTGGCTTTGATATTAAAAACTATTGGTCTGCGAATAACTGTCTAATTGTTAATTTAACATATTAAAACTAGTTTAGAAATTGCTTTGATTTAACTATTTTCATACTTTTCTATTCCATATCATGTATAGAAGTATTAATTAATTTCAAACAAATAGGTAACGCACATTAATATGCCGTAAATTACAAGCGCCCCAAACAACCAATGGCAGACAACTTGGTTTTGTAATATGTAGAATTCTATTACCTTATACTCTATGTATTTAAACATGTCATATTAGTTCAAGAATGAGCAAAATACCTTTCTAACTGCATATTATGAAACTATTTGTGTTCTTTAATTATGTTTAAACACTGGTCTATGTTTGTCTGTAATTGCAATCACTAAACGCTAAAGTGGCAATATTTTAATAACAGTTCTTTTAAATACATAAAATACATAAACTGAGCTGTTTGTCTATCAATTTCCAAGTAAATATATTCAAAAATAAGAGAGAACCATTAGTTTGAAATAGAAAGTCTGTTTATATATAACGGGAGTTTGATGAAAGTCTATTTTTGGGTGGTGTTACTAGATGGCTAATAACGCACAAAAAGCTACCACCACTACAATGCTATCACATAGTTTCTGAATTGTCAGATGTTTACCTATCCAAAAATAGCATTGAGCTTTAATCCCCTCAGATGGTACCGCTAGCCAAAATTACTGGGTCTGGCTCAAGGACTAAGTAGGGTATAGCTTTATATCAATAACAGGAAATATGACGACAACATTTACAAGTAAAGGTAGCGCCAACAGTCAAACAATATGCGTCAGTTTCTCTTATCAAATACACAATTTTTGTATAACTGCACATGTTGTATCTTGTTTAAGTAAGCAAACAATTAATTAAATTGTTTTTCATTGAAATACAGTTTAAACTTCTGTTTGATAGGACAGAAGAGGATTAGGTTTGTATAATTCGACGGAAACTGGATATGTTACATTTCAAACAGTTTACTGATTGCAAAGTGAGTGTTATGAAATGCATTGGAAAAAACTTTCAATCAGTTCTGTAATTTCAGATCTGTCCACCAAAATATTGCATCATCCATAATCTACGAGCTAAACTGCTTAGTGCAGAGCTACAGATCTCGGAGTCGTCAGATCGATACCTGAGCGACGAGCCGCATGTTCTCCGTGACGATTTTATAAAATACATTGTGTCTTAAATCATTTATCCTTTTTCGTTTGGGGGAGATGTTAGTTACCGTTGCAAAGAACAGGTTAGTACTGGTTCAGAATCAGAGCACTGTTTAGGTTAACTGCTAGCCGTAACATAACTGAAATACTGTTGCAAAACGGCGGTAAATCGACACAAACAATGTGAAGTATTAATAAAGAGATAATCTAATTATTATTTCTATGGCTTTGAAAAATATTACTTTAAGTTTGATGTGACGTAAGTCCGGGAGATACTGCTATACCTACATGACATGTTTGCAATGAACTTTTTTTGGGTAAAATTTGTGTAGTAATTTATCACTACTGAAAGAAACTTCACACGAGCCTCTAGCATAATAATACCAACTGACTTACACACGTTTTATAACTCTTGCTATCTTGTGCTGAGCGATCAGTTTGCTCCGATGGAATCATATACTCGTTGATCTGTCCATGCGTTATTCTGTCATTTCGTACTGTTTCCATCCAAAATTCAGATGAAACTTGGTTTACAGCATCAACGATTTTACATGTATGTCAGATTTATATTTCTTGGTTCATCGCTCTTTTCTTGGCTTAACAATATTACAAGAGGGTCACAGGTGACCTTTATCACTCTCCAGAGTTTCACAGCTCAAAAATATATAACAAAAAAAAAAAACATGTTCCCATTGTTAGCTCTTTCAGTCATGTTTTTTGACAGATCAGAATATCTTGAATATTCTTGGTAGAAAGTCAGATCGAACCAACAGTCTTAGGGAGGTGTCATTTGCTGTTAAGTGTAATTAGAATGTCTTACTGGAACTTTGCAATTTTCACATTAATAGGGTTAAGGCAGGCGTATATATAGGGTGATAACACACAAAACGCTATCATCGATTCAATGCTATCACATATTTTCTACCTCTAGGCCATAGCACGAATATCTGACTGCTGTACTAAAGAAGTTACTTTCAAAAAGATTTGGGCTGAGACAATGTGATGGATCGGTCAGGATCTGTGAACAAACTTTTTAAGATACTACTCGGTTTTGGCTCTAGATCTAATTAACATACTGAACTAAACAACTGATAACAAATGTTTTGAAAACTTTATATCTGAACATTAATTCTATGTTTAATCCAAATATTTTTATTAATTGCATCCTCGTGCACGTCTTACAAGTCGGGCTTCGTTCTTTTCACTGTATTGAACAATCGTAGAACGTGCCTACTTCATCAGCTACCGGCACATCGAAGGCCATGTGTGGCACTAGCACAGACACTCCAGATTTAAAACAGATGATGAACAATACCATAATTCCTGACTTTTTAAGTTTAGGTCATCAGCTGCATGTATCATGGACCCATGAATTTCGACCAATATCACTTTGACGCATTAAAACAGCGATAAAACCTGTTTTGTCGTTATCATTCCGGACCACGTAATCAGAACAACAACGGAGATTTATATGTACGTGCGGGCGGGTGAATTTTTTTTCTCGGGAATGAAATTATTGATGCGGTAGTTCCGACGCATTTATAGAGGCATAGACACTTTTTCCCTTAGAAATAAAGAAAGTATTTTTGATAGAAACTGTAAGAATATGCAATAAAAAGTTAGTGTAATAATACGAAATGTAGGTGGTGAATCTTACTTCAGTCTCATCCAATACATTACAAATATACAAATATATACTAGTATTTTAAAAACATATAGTACATAGTATTAGCCATTGTAAGAGACTTTGTAACAATATAGCCTATCAATGAGAAAAAAACAGAGTCATGTCGCTCACACCAATGATAGTGAATGTTTGGGTCAAATATTATCAAGTCGAGTACTTTTATACATTTTAAATTGATTGCAGAAGACACAGCCGCGATGCAGGGATTTATACTGTTTCGGTTAAAGTATGCAAATTACGGTCAAAAAATGTAATGAAGATATTTTTAAAAGAATATAATTTGCCTTTGATACAGGTGTGGCCGTTGAACGATATATCATCATGTGCCGACCAGATCTTAGCCATCGTTTGACAATACGTGTAACCAATGTTATTGGTCTGGCTTGCTACGTCCATGGCTTCATTTGGGCAATTCCCCCTCTTCTGATGAAAAATGGTTACGTGTACGAGCCTTCAAGACTCTCGTGCACACCGGATTGGTCACGTGATAACGCCAGCTTCATATTTGGACTCTTGTGCGCATGCGTTTTAATTCCAGTAGTGTGTTCTCTGTATTGTTACATAAAGATATACAGTACGGTAAGTACATAACATTCTGAAATTTCATTGAGCAATATAAGTCAGTTCTGTCATTCTGAAATGAAGTTATTGATTTAAACCGGGTTAAGAAAACTAATAAATCAGCATTTTCTTGCTTCTAAAATTGAAGTAACTTTTGACGAATAATGCGTGCCGGGAACCATGATACCAAACGCTAGTCAAGGTAATCTTTAAACCAAACACATGCCTGTATAAACGAGTTTTCTTTTCTAGGTTCGAAGACACAGAGTTACAGTACGTTTCAATTCATCTATGGATAGAAATGTTGCATACACTACAGCCACAACACTGAGTATTTGTTTTATTTCTTTGTGTATCAAAATGAATGACCACCTGTTAATCACTACTAATGCAAATACTTTTCAACTTATTCTAAAACAGAGGATAGTCAGAATTTTGTCCATGCCAATGAATTTTGTAAAGTACCTTCACTTCTAACATATTTTTGTGCAACAGGGACCATGCAAATCACGTCACAGTCCAGCTCAGGGCCTAAAGTAAAATTCGAACCACCAACCTCATAGTCAGAACGCAAACTTTCTATTCCTGAGGTGCGCCTGACTATAGTATATGACCAGTATTTTTAAACTTGCGAATTCATAATAGATTCTGCTCTAGATATTGCAGGAAAGTACGTCTATGGAGTAGTTATATTAGTATGATTTTTTCCATAATTATGACTCTAGGATTCAAAAATAAGTCATTAAACTTAATCCACTCATGTGCCGGACCCCTTTGCAGTCAATGGTCTTCTCTCTTCTGAAATATAGGAGTATTTTGATAAAAACAGACTTTCTACAAAAAATAATAGCTTGCTTGTATCATATAGATTGTCTTTTTATCTTTTACGTACCAAACATACACTAGAGTTTAGTTTCTGTCGTGGGCATTATACCAGTAAATGTATTGTATCTCTTTGTGATCTCACTCGGTGAAAATACCTTTTAAGGTATAGATCACTAATAGAGAACCTCCTTTTTGAAGAGTATTCAATTCCTACCATAAACCTACTTTTACTGCAATTCTTAGGGGGCGTAGGTTCAAGCCCTACTCATTGCCAATAGTTTGATGTTTCTTTTATTAAAATTAATGGTAAAATGAGTTCTCTGCAAACGTTTTGGATAGTGGCTATCACTTTGAAATTTGTCTCTACTTGAGCTTGAGGAGATACCATAAGTTATACAAAATTTATAAAAAAACGGCACGGTAAAAGTTGTTTCAAAACTGCAAAATAGTGCAAAACACGGTTACCTTTCAGAAAATACCAAGCAAAAGCCATTTTGTAAACATTACTATTAGTGATATAATACCTTAATTGGACGAACTTTAATACAGTGATATCATTAGGGCATTTCCTTTGTTTGCGTCCATAGATTATTGTATGAAGTAAACACCTAGCTGATATAATGGTAATGTTGTCTAAAAGATCAGTCTATTTATAAAATACCTGAACAGGATTTTATATAATACATACCTTTGACATTTCAGGTGCGTTTTTTATTGCCTGGTTACCATACACATGCATTGGAATAATTAAAACTCTAGGATTTGCGGAGAGAATACATATATCGAAAGAAGTTACTCTCATCCCTTTGGTCACTGCAAAAACGGCCGGGCTCTGGCATCCGCTAATTTTTGGTTTCAGTAACAGAGATGTTCGTAAGGTTCTTGCCAGTAAACTTAGAGCTTTGAAATTTAAAAGGAGATTTTCCGAACGAGGTAATGCAGCCAGATCTAAAATTCGCAGAAATTCGTATGGAGCCAGACATAGAGTTGATAAGCCAATGAACGAAGTTACGCATAAAACCAGCGTTTACCAGCCTGTTGATAACGTTTTGCTTGACCCTTTTAAAAGAACAGTGGAATCCCTCCAACAAATGTCGGATGAATCCTCAATAACATACGTTTAGATGTTGTTTTTTTTTATTCCAATCTTATACATATCCTGCAAAAGCAAAATATTAATATAAGATTCATACTGAAAGCATATCGTATTTGACCATTCTGACAGGGAATTATATGAGTCTTAATTAATTTATATACAACATAATCTGTCTGGGTCACCACATTTATAATGTACGTGTAAAATTAGCGCTGTAAAAGTCTTGTAACGGCCAGTCCAGCCAGGAGTGGATTTACTCCGCGCCAAACTTGCTGAAAGCAGTCAGGTGATTCACAATAAACAACTTAAAGTAATCAGCATCCAGTGTCCAGCAGCTATTAGGACTCAACCCATTTGACGTCAATATATCAATATTTGACAATCGATCTGAAAATGATTCAGCGTCCTTTCAATCGCAATATAAAGGTTGCTACATGACGTCAACATCAAAACGCGCTGACCTTCCGGTTACCTGGGGCCATTACGAATATGGCGCGTGAGGCGCACTGCGCCGTTATGGATTCGTCAACAGAGGCTGTAATGACCGTTTTTTAAACGGCTTTTTTTGTAACTATTTATAGTAACGTATATAATAATGAGCAATAAACATCAGACCAACAAATTTAATAATAAAAAACTTACGATTGAAAACTTATCATGTGAATGATGTTGTAAAGATATATTTCTTTAGATCACGGGAGAATGCATTCAATCATGGTAGTTCTTTCCAACTTAAATTGTCCATGTCAGTTATTTCGGACAATAAAAATGCAAACTCAAATGCACTCATTTCAGAATAATTCTGTTGTGTCATATCTAAGATGTCGTTTATACGAAAATATACAAAATATATGGTGAAAGTAAATATTTAAGAAATATTCTAACAGGACTCGATTTGATTTCCCGGCCAGTAAAAAAGAAAAGAAAATCAAGCTCTGTATATTTATTTATTTAAGAAGTTTACCTTTTCCGCGTTACGTAGTATAGCGGAAAAGTTATGTCTGCAAGTTACGGTTCATTAAACCGCTTCAGAAAGAAGTATTGAAGTATTGTTTAGTCTAAAATTCGTCCAATAGAAATCATTTGTATCGGGTATGTGATATATTGATGTAAAATTGGTCAGTTCTAGCGTGCACCTCAGTAGTACATTTAATACGGACATTAAGTTTTCAAATGTTAGAAATTTTAAGATTAAAATTTCATCTGTGATATACATACATGAAAAAATCTTTAGATTTCAATATTCTCATGTTAGCAATTGTTTAAAAAACTGTATAACATTTTTAAATACCGTTGTATTGTACTATTTAGTTGTCCTGTCGGGGCATGTTTCTGGCATTCATGTTATTCTTATACAGGCATGAACAGAATTTGGTGGGGCCCGGGAGCAGTTTTTGACAGGTCAAATAAATTTTACAATATATGTGTGAAGTCCACACACACCACTGAGGAAGGCACTGAACTTGTTTTTTGGACACAGGTTTTCAGAGCTAAATTCTCTGTTTTTTCCTGGACGTCGTGTTTTCCGGTGAGGTGGAAAATTGAGAGAGCCACAATGAGTTATAGTATCATTTGTATAACACTGTATAATCTGTATCGTAATAAACGGCCTCTCATAGCCAGGATGCATCGCTACAAGGCGAAATGTATATATTTGTTGAGTTTATTTGTAGTAAAGAGAAGACATAATTTATAGCAAAAGTGCTTTAACACTATTTATGCACGATGGGCAGTTATACGTCGGGCGTAATAATTGCACGAGGGCGCAAATTATTTGTTATTATAGTGAAATTATTTGTACGACGTATTACCGCCCGAGTGTAAATATAGTGTTAAAACACTCTATTTCTATAAATTATTTCGATTCTAATACGCGCTTTATCTAAACACGGTGTAAAACAGTAGATAAAATATAGAAGCGCTCTTTCTTGGTCGCAACAAGAACTTTGACGTCACCGCACGTTAACGTGACGTCATTCTAGCGTAAGAGTGTTTTAACAGAGACAAGCATATTAGATTCTGCGATAAACAACGTAATCAAGTAATGATTTGTTTTCAGTTTAGATATTTGTTTATGAAACAAAAGTGTCCATTAGATACTGCCAAATACCTATCATATATTTTGTTATAGCTCACATTGAGAACATTTATATTTCGTTTGATTCCATTTCAATCGGATTTTGGTCATGTAAAAAAATGGATTTGTTTGAAATGTTAACATGATGAGACTGATGATTTACCTCTATTTCCGTTTACTAAGCACTTAACTACAGTCCATAAAATAAACAAACGTGCTGGTAAACATGGACGGATCCAAACGGAAGGGACAGAAGCATCTTATAGAAATATTTTGATGGCAAAATACAATACATATCGTAGTCCTGACCAACCTGTAAACCGGATAAGTCTATTATAAAAGTACATAACACGGCTGACCCATTATAAACGAGCTGTATGTGGGGTATTTTTAAAATTTGATTTTCCTACCCTTGTTGCCCAACCAAGATAGAGTTATTTTTGCGTAAGTTATCTAATAGTTTATACTAATGTGACTGCAATAATTTCCAACAGTTATGGCAGTAATATTGACATTACTGCAGTAACTGCCAGCAGTAATAGCAGTTACACAGCTGATGGGGGCATTTGGCCCCTTATACATGTAGGGACCGCTAAAGCTTAAAATGGAAATACATATAAACGAACTGCTGGAAGGATCTTCATCAGACTTAAATTTTAGCGTCAATTTAAGGCTTTTTCCCAGATTTGTTCAAATGAGGGCTTTTAGCTCCTTTTAAAGGTCGCTAGAGCTACAAATACAAAATGACATGTATTCACGAATCGCTTGAAGGATTTTCGTCAAACTTTATCTGTAGCATTATTACATGGTATTCTCCCTAACTTGTTCAAATGGGGGCACTTGGTCCCTTTTAGGTGCTCCTAGAGCTAAAAATAGAAATACATTTTTAAAAGTGATTTCTACTCATGAACTGCTTAATGGATCTTCATCAAATTTGATCTGTAGCATCATTATGAGCGCCTATCTCAAACTTAATTGTTCAAATAGGAGAGCTTGGTCCTTATTAGAGGCACACTAAAGCTAAAAATACAAATACCTTCAAATAACTTCTTCCCATGAACTGCATGTTGGATCTTCATCAAACTTGGTCTGTAGCATCATTGTGAGTCATAAACTGCTTGATGGATCTTCCATCAAACATGGCCCGTAGCATCAATAAAGTCAGCTAAAAATGTAAGTACCTTTAAACGCCTCTTCCCATGAACAGCTTCGGGATCTTCATCAAACTTGGTGCGTAGCATCAATGTAAGGGTTTCTCCCAAACTTTTTCAAGTGGAGGCACTCAGCCCCTTTTTTAGGGACAACTAGAGCTACATATAGAAATACCTTTAATTATAGTCTTCTTACGAACCTCTGGATGCATCATTATTAAACTTGGTCTGTAGCATCATTATTATGTCTTCTCCAATTTTATGCGAATGGGAACCCTTGGCCCATTTAGGGGCTAATATAGGTAAAAAAATATATAGAACCATCATAAATAGACCCTCCAAAATACCCTCAGCCTGCTCCATATCGTCTTTGTGCTTTTCCCGCCCAGGTGTTGAAGACATAAGAACTATACAGCTTTAGAACTGTTTGTCATCTGTGAATTTATCTTATTAAGTTCTACTGCTCATGGAACATTTACTTGGAGTATATTATGTACATTTTACAAAGCTGTGTGCTCTCTAGCTCTGAAAGTCAGGTGAACGATCATGGGCCATCATAGCCCTCTTGCTATGCTCCTTTTTCGGATATATAAGTACTGGTATTACCACTATATCTGTACCTTGTGTACTCGACTTCTACAGTTTCCATCCTGTCTTAAATGAACCTAGGTATAAATCATCAACATGGAGTACACATGCGCATATTGTTGGGACTTTAGTTTTGAAGTTACCCCTTTTTTGACTTTGAAGTTTTTTTAATAAACCATTTTGAAATTCACAGAGCATGTGCCATACAATGTTGACGTTTCTCTGTTAGCAAATATTTTTTAAATAACTGAATTTGCTTTCATTCCAAACTTCATGTTAGAATGCCTATCAATATTTTGCTACAATTATTACAGTTAACGTCTTTTTACATCTGACTATACAGTGACCAACTGCATAGTGTAACCTTGACCTTGGAGCTAGGGGTCTGGGTCTTGGGCATGACAAGTCATCTTATTATAGGGAACATTTATGCCAAGTAGTTTTAAAATCCCTGTATCGATTGCAGAGTTACGGACCGGACAAGAAACAGACCATGTTAACCTTTGACTTCTAAGTGTGGCCTTGACCTTAGAGCTAGGGGTCTGGGTCTTGAGCATGCATAGTGTAACCTTGACCTTGGAGCTAGGGGTCTGGGTCTTGGGCATGACAAGTCATCTTATTATAGGGAACATTTGTACCAAGTAGTTTTAAAATCCCTGTATCGATTGCAGAGTTACGAACCGGACAAGAAACAGACCATGTTAACCTTTGACTTCTAAGTGTGACCTTGACCTTAGAGCTACGGGTCGTCTGGGTCTTGAGCATGACACGTCGTCTTATTATGGGGAACATTTATGCCAAGTTATTTCAAAATCCCTTGAATGGCAGAGATATGGACCGGACAAGAAACAGCCCATGTTAACCTTTAACCTCTTAAGTGTGACCTTGACCTTAGAGCTAGGGGTCTGAATCTTGCGCATGGCATATTGTCTCATTATGGTAAACATTTATGCCACGTTATTTTAAAATCCTTCCATGGATGGCAGAGTAATGGACTGGACATGAACAGACCCTGTTAACCTTTGACCTCTAAGTGTGACCTTGACCTTGGAGCTAGGAGTCCGGGTCTTGCACAAGACATATCGTCTCATTATGGTGAACATTTATGCCAAGTTATTACAAAATCCCTTTATGGATGCCAGAGTTACAGCCCGGAAGAGAATTTACACGGATGCACGCACACACTGATGACGGACTGACAGTGCGATTCTAATATGCCCACCTTCATGGCCACAAAAATACATTAAATTTTTGCAAGACCCTAATTTGTCCCTTCTTAGTTATGCACAAGATTTCTTTGGAACATTTACAAGGCTTTCTCTATTTATTATTTATTCTTAAAATAATTTCAGAAATTCGTTTTACCTGCAAGTAAAACGTGAATCCAAAGTGTTTGCCTGTCTGAATGTTTGTCTTTTAAGAGACAGTTTACAACTAAATATAAAAGTAAGAGGAATATATTGGACTTTTCTTAAAAAGGATTCAAACAATATATTGTTTGATAAAAATGTACTTCAAATTATGTCTAAGAAACGTTTTTATTTCTTTGTTTTTTTTCCTACCTGATAACTTATCAATATTCATGTAAACTGATATGTTTTTGTTATTACTAATTGAGACACTCATAAAAAAAAAAAACAAATGTTCTTGAAATTAAGATTTTGTTTATAACTCCCTCGCAATTTACAATACAAATATCACTTCCATTCGACAGAAAATTGAGGAGAAAACAGAATCTATATTAGACTTATTTCTACTCACAAAAAACAAATGTTGTTCAAATTAGACTTTTTCCATATTCCCTGGCAATTTAGGCAAAATCACTTCCATTCCACATCATTTTTAGGATAAAACAGAATCTATATTACAATTATTTCTTTATAGGCATTGAAATTAATCTAACAGATCAACAGCTGAATTCTTTTTAATCATGTATATTTAATATTGACACTCTTTTCATCAGTTAACTGGAAATAAATCAAGGTAAACCGTTTATGAAGAATACTAGTAATCAGCATTATTTGTCGCCGGTTCTTCAGTTATTAGGAGAAGTTGTTAAAATGTGACAATGAAAAATTGATATTGTAAATAAAAGAAAAATAAGGCAGTTAATGAAAGATTTACATAAAGGAATAAGGAGCTGAAAGTTGCATAAGATTTTTATTATTTCAAAATATAGCTTTTTTAGGAAAATAGGAAAAATGTATAAAGAACTTATCCCTAATATGAATATCATTAAATGAGTCGGTTTCAAGTTAATCCAGGTCGAATTATCTCTTCACTGCCTCTGTCAAGTAAGAGGTGTTTCTCTAAAGCACAGATGCTTGGGGTTTGGACCAGCTACGACCCAGCATTGGTCTAAAATTTGGTCAAATGCAACAAAGACCATTGAACAACAACATAACTGTTCCAAAAATATCTCTAATCTTCACCTTAGCTTAAACAGGCTTTTAAATGCGGCATCAGATGGCCCAAGTCACACCAGAGTTATGGCCCTTAGTTTCTAGTGTTTACTATAATATAGGGAACATGTGAAGTTGTGTACCCCCACCCGGTCACCCCCACCACCCTGGTCGCATAGCCTCCCCCCACAGATTTTTTTTTCATTTTTCTTTTTTAAATTTTCTTTAAACCTTCCATGAATATTCATCAACATGCAAAGTTGAATCCCCAATCCTCTCCCCACGGCCACAAAACTAAAATTTTGTACCCGCACTCAGTCATACACCCCTCTTCCCCCACCCATATTTTTTTTCTTTCATTCCTTTGCCGGATACATTTCTTTGCCATTACTCACCACATACCCATTCGGCGGGGGATACCAATTCATCGAATTTGCTTGTTTATAATTTAATGTCAATTGTTAAGAAACTTCCAGATTAAAGTGGTAGTTCTCATTTATAAATTTTATAATGTGGTTTTCTTATGTTTACATAAACTACATTTAATAACTGCTCATATTTTCAGATATGAAATTATGGTAAAGAATACATGTACCTGTAAACCGTGACTTCTAGTGTTTGCAGTCAAACTAATGTTTTGACCTAGTGACCAGGCCCCGTGTTCACAAAACATTTTTCAGTCTGAGCTGAGTTTGAGTTTGAAAGGTTTTGATATCAATTTTAAGAAAACTTCAATGTCAAATTCCAACTGAGACTGACCATCAATACTGATTAGCCACTTGGAATTAGTTATTAACTTGAAATTTAGTTTTAAACATATTTAGATATAAATGGCAAATAAAATTTCATTATCAAACTCAGCCGAGACTAAAAATGTTTTGTGAACACAGGGCCTGGTTTTCATTTGAAATTGTAGGAAGTACTTTTTATCGATGGCAATTGTAACTGAAAAGTTAAACAAGACGGCCATGATGGCTCTAATTTGCCCATCTGAGTTTCAGAGCTTAAACAGGCTAGACAGTGTGCAACTTTGGAAAAGAACTATAATATGCACAAAGAGCTGAAAGTTTGACCACAGGCAATAGAAGTTGATTACAGTGTGACAGATGACAAATAGTTAAAACAATATATGCATCTTAGGTCTTTAAAATTGGGTGGAAAAATACACACTGACCATTGGAGCAGGCAGAGGGTGTTTTGGAAGTTCGCGTTACAACTATTATCGATCAAAGGATTTACAAGAAAAAATTGTTTAAAGGTATTTCTATATTTTGCTGTAGTAGCCCCTAAAAGCTGGTAGTGCCTCTATTTGAACAAGTTTGGAAGAGGATCTTACAATGACTTTACAGACCAACTTTGGTGAAAATCCATGAAGCCATTCGTGATAAGATGTTGTTTAAATTTATTTCTATTTTTACGTCTATTTTAAAGGTGCCGATTGCACCCATTAGAATAAAATTTGGAAAAGACCTTATAATGATGCTACAGACAAAATTTGATGAAGATCTACCATGTCATTAATGAGAACAAGTCATTTAAAGGTATTTCTATTTTTAGCCCTAGTGGCAACAAAAAGGAGCCAAAGCTCCCCCATTTGAACAATATTGGAGAGGACCTTACAATGAAGCTACAGACCAAGGTTGGTGAAGATCTATCAAGCTGTTCATGAGAAGTAATTAGCTCCTGAGGCCTCTTAAAGGGGTCTGGTGCCCCCATTTGAATTAACTTTGGGAGCAGACCTTACAGTGATGTTACAGTATCAAATTAAATGAAGATCCATCAAGCAATTCAAGAGAAGAAGTTGTTTAAAGGTATTTCTATTTTTAGCTCTAGCAGAAGTTAAATGAAGATCCATCAAGCAGTTAATGAGAAGTTGTTTAAAGATATTTCTATTTTTTGGTCTGGGACTAAGTCAAGTGCCCCTATTTGAATAAACTTTAGAGTGGACCTTGTAATGATGCTACAAACCAAGATCCAAACAGAAAATGAGAAGAAGTCTTTCTAGTTTTTCTATTTTTAACTCTGGCAACCCTTAAAAGTGACCCTAAACATTTAAACAAACTAGATACAGAAACATGCTAGGAGGCTACTGACCAAGTTTGGTGCAATTTTAACCAGCAGTTTCAGAGATGTCATTTGAAGAAAAGTGTAGATGGACAACAGACGGATAGTGAGCAGTCACAGTAGCTCACTCTGAGCATGAAAAAACTAAAAACACTAAGATTGTGTGAGTTGTAGACAATAAAATTTATTTAATATGAAAACATTTGGTCAGCAAACTAAGCAGGTAATATCTATGACATCTGATTCATCATCCAGTTACTTTATAAGGTAAAATTAATTTCATCAAATTCATAAAATATCAACCTAAATATCATTGTTTTATGAATTCTAAGTTATACTTTGGCAGTTATCAGTAGACAACAAAAAATGTTGTTTTTTCCCGAAAATTAATTTTTAAGCAGTATTTGTTAACCCTTATTGCTTTTTACTGTTTCAATAGTAGGCAATAGCTGTCTCTCAAAAATATTTCAGAGATTTAAGATTTTCTCTTAATACTTTTAACCCTTCTATGCAAAGAATTGACCTTATTATACAAGTTGCTCACACAAAAAAGGTATAAGTACAATTCCAAGCAAACTATTTATCACATCTTTTAATTTCAAAATAGCCTGTTTCATAAATAAATTTTTGTAAATTTACTTGCAGTTCACAGAAACACAGAAATTATGTGATGTCTCATAAACAAAAGGTACACAGTTTTCAATATGTAATAACAATTTCAAACTGGTAATCACCTTGGATATTTTTAAAGAGGACGAAACAAAGTACTGTCATAGAAATGCAGAAATAAAAATTTCCCTGTCCAAACTGATTTATAAGTTTTTGAAGAACTGCATCAAAAATGTAACATGAAATCATTAATGAAATATTTTGCATATCAGTTCTTTCTGGAGATGTCCTGTTGAACCAGCTGCACATCTAATTAAAATGTAACTCGTTCAAGCAAAGCTGTAGTTCCACTCATTTCTCATAGGAAACTTATATATGTTCTCTGCTTTACATTCCAGCCAAAATTAATTGGCGCATACTTAATAAAGAGTCACATTTAAATTCCTCTTTATAATATGTAATTAAAAACATTAATATCTCTATGCTTAACAGATCCAACACAATTTTCACAAAGATTTTTTTCACATTTTACAGTTTTGTGTTATCAACTGATTTTGCTTTCCTCAGTCTTTCCTTCTACTTCTGTTTGGTTAATTGCATTTTGTTCCTCTAATTTTCTCTGTTTTCTAAAAGAAGAAAGTCTAGTTCTTGGATGGACAGGAAAAAATCCAGCATAGCCTGAAATAAAGATATATTAAACCGAATTAAGAAATCAACTTTTATTACATGTTTTACAGTGAATTATTGAAATATTAGAGTGAAACACATCAGGTATTTTCAGTGAAAAATACAAGATATATTTTTCACAAATAAGAAACTATAAAATGGGTATATTTAATCCAAACATGGAATAAAAAGGGAGTTTTTTTTGTTTTACAAGAAAGATAAAAATATCTTTCACTTATGAACACCATATCTTACATTTTCGCTTGTGGCTATCCCACTCGTGAAAATTTTGCATCTGGTGTTCACTCATGAAAGATGTTTCAATTTTACACTGAAATAAACAAATATCTTCTATGTATTTATTTCATTTCTTACAAATTATTTTACAATATCGACGCTCCAGAATAAGAAGGGCGTAAGTGTTAGTTACACCCTTTTATGAATTATACATTTTTTGAAACTACATACCAAGGGGCATAATCCTATGAAACAATTATTTTTTGTTACAAACTGCTGTGTTGACCAAATTCACCAATAATAAAAGGGCGTTAGTAAAAAGTTCTTCAGAATCATAGTAATAGAAGGGCGTATCTGCACTTAATTGTTGTACCAGAAAGGTCCACTTTCGTCTGTAGAATTGGAAGGGCGTATCTGTCATAGACAGTTTTTTTTTTCGTTTTGCAGAAAACTATGATTTTCCACTTACGCCCTTCTACTTCTGAGGCGTCAAATTAACTTATTACTTATATGTTTCATACTACAGTGGAACCTGTCTAATCCGAACATGCTTGGACCAGAAAAAAGTTTTAGAGGGGTTTTCGGCTTAGAAAGGTTTCCATTTTAGAACGAAAAATTATGCTATTTGTTAAACAAAATGTGTAGATTTATCCGTTTGTGCACAGACTAATAAAGAATAATCAAATAATAAGCAATATGTAGATTGTTTTAGTGTAATGAAATTTTCATGTTAATTCAACTTCTCAGTATCACTTGTAAACATTTTTTCACCACTCCTACATTCCCAAAAGTAGCTAAAAGGAGAATATTTTACTTGTCCGGTTATTGTAATGATCCTATTTAGTACCATTTTCAGTGAATAAATTTGCTGCTTTAAATGAACAAATTGCACAAAAATATGTGAGGAAGGTACAGATTAATAAGGATCTATTACATTGACAGTACTTATTGCATATATGTCTATCCACAAACAAAGTACTTGTACTTGCTTCTTTCACACCTGTGCTTATTGCATGCATCTACAAAGCAAAAATCTGACACGACTTTTGATTATCAGTGTTTGGCCCTTTTGTTGTTGACACCTTTATAAAGAGTAATAGTTAAAATTGTAAACAGACTAAAAATGTCAATAGTGAGCAAGATTTACATCAGATAATGTTGACTAAGGTTTGGATTAGAAGGGTAGATTTTAATGTAATTAGATATAAAAATCACAAAATTCAGTTCGGTTTTCGGAGTAGAGAGGTTTCGATTTACAAGGGTATCTTTACAACAGAGAATGAATAAGAAACTAGAAATGTGTCCATGGGACACAGATGCCCCCACTACATGACAAAGGACACAATTTTTTTCCTAGGTAAGGGGCCATAACTCCTACAATACTGAATGAATCCAGACGCAAAACCCCAGGTGCACAACCGCAAATGCTGACCAACATTTCTTTAAACTTTGGTGACTCTAGGTCAAATACTTTTGGAGCTACGCGCGACACAACATTAAAATGACCAATTTTTAACTATGTCAGGGGCCATAACTCCTACAAGACTGAATGAATCTGGACGCGAAACCCCAGATGCACAACTGCACATGCTGACCAACATTCCTGTAAACTTTGGTGACTCTAGGTCAAACACTTTTGGAGCTACGCGCGACACAACATTAAAATGATAAATTTTTAACTAAGTCAGGGGCCTTAACTCCTTCACGACTGAGTGAATCCAGACGCGAAACCCCAGGTGCACAACTGCACATGCTGACCAACATTCCTGTAAACTTTGGTGACTCTAGGTCAAATATTTTTGGAGCTACACACGACACAACATTAAAATGACCAATTTTTTACTAAGTCAGGGGCCATAACTTCTACAAAACTGAATGAATCCGGACGCAAAACCCCAGTTGCATAACTACACATGCTGACCAACATTCCTGTAAAGTTTTGTGACTCTACGTCAAATACTTTTGGAGCAAGGCGCGACACAACATTAAAATGACCAATTTTTACAAAGTCAGGGGCCATAACTCCTACAAGACTGAATGAATCTGAACGCGAAACCCCAGGTGCACAACTACACATGCTGACCAACATTCCTGTAAAGTTTTGTGACTCTATGTCGAAAACTTTTGGAGCTACGCGCGACACAACATTCTCGGAAGGAAGGACGGAAGGACAGACAGACAAGGGCAAATCTATATGCCCTCCCCCCCCCAAAAGTGGGGGCATAAAAATGGGACCAAATAATTCGTTCAGTTTTGAGAGGTTTTCGAATCTGAGGGGTTCGGATTAGGGAGGTTCCACTGTACAAATATTTTCAAACTTTTGAACAAAAAATATTTTTCACTTAACAAAACATATATTGCCTCCTACTTAATGCTGACATCTCCCATAATCAACAAAACAAGACAGACATAATAAGCCATAAATTGCTCACTCAAGTTTCACAGCTTCTTAACAATTTTGGCATTGTCATTCAAGAGAAGTTCTGCCTCCATATTCTGGGAAGCTCTCTGATGTTTTCAGGGAAAGTGATCACACTTTATAGACGTCATGATTTACCTTTGATGGAGCAATCTTTATAGAAGGTCATCTAGCTTAGAAACATTTTTGAGAACAGATTTTATACTCAGTCTATCAGTTTCTGATGAGAATCTTAAAGTTTACACTCTACATACATGTATATGGAAAAGTGACCATGCCCTCTGGTGGCCAAGTGTTTTTTCAGTCAATCTGCTAAGATTAATCTGGACAATTTAGAAGGAGGTCACCAAAGGAAATTTGTGGGAAATTATTTTTAAACTGGACCAGCAGTTTCAGACATTTTTTTCAAAAGTTCCAACTATACATTTTACATATTGCCTGTGGCAGCCATGTCTATGATCAATCTGAATAATTTGAACAATCTCAGCAGATGGTCAACTAATTTCTGATTGATGAATTTCTAGTCAGCAGTTTATGACAAGAGGATTTTTTTCAAGTTTCCACCTCACTATAAAATCAAAAATATTTTAGTGGCACATATTCATGGATTTTACAGCTGAGTCTATCCCTAAAATTAAATCTCAAATAACTAGTCAACTTTCTATTCACTTTATGATCAAAAGTCGAAATCCAAGAGGTAACTGTTTGGACATAAGTACAAAATTATGTGTTCATAAAATAAATGGCTTTACAGAACAAATACAGGGAAAATGACCATGCTATCTCGAGGCCAAATTTTTAATGATTTCAAATAATTTGAACAATATTGGTAGTGGACCTCTAAGATACATGTATTATTTTAAAATCTGGCCAAAGGTTTCTGGACCAATGTTCACAAAGCATTTTTCAGAGCTCATACGAGTTTCAGACTGAAATTTTAATAGCAAATTTTACTAGACCTTTAAGACTGAATTCTAGTTGAGACTGACCATCAATACTGAATAGTCACTTGAAATTAACTTAACATTTAACTTTAAACATGTAATTTATCAAACTCAGCAGAGACTGGTAATGTTTTGTGGACACAAGGCCAAATAAGAATATTTTCAAAGTTTTTCATTTCCATTGCAATCAGTGTTCTGTACAAATGGATTTCTTTGAACGACTTTGGTTTTGTTTGTTTGTTTGTGCTGGGTTAAACGCCGTTTTTCAACAGTATTTCAGTTACGTAATGGCGGGCAGTTAACCTAACCAATGTTCCTGGATTCTGTACCATTACAAACCTTTTCTCCACAAGTAACTGCCAACTTCCCCATATGAATCAAAGGTAGAGGACGAATGATTTCAGACACAAAGTCTTTTATCAATGTCACGGGGAACATACGGCCCACCCGACGATCTGTAGATCGGCGCTCTACCTACTGAGCTACAACGTTGGTAGATGACCACCTACGGAGCTTCCATGCTAAATTTTATCAACTTCAACCTCATGGTTTTAGTGGAGATGTTTACAGAAGATGTTGATGGACAACATATGGTACAGACAGTGACCAAAATAACACTGACTACACTATGCTCTGGTGAGTGAATAAAACATTTACTTCTGTGAGACTTGTAGACTGTTTACATTTTAAAATAAACCACCATAAAGCTGAATTTTCTTATTAAAAAAATATTTATCCAGGTTATTTATTTATAACAGTCTACTTGAACGATCCTGGTTCATAAATGTCTTTTATGACTGGTGTTATTTTTCAATATTTTTTATATTTTATTTTATGTCTCACTTTAGATGAAGTTCCATATTAGTGACAAAATTATTTGATTATAACACCACTGTAATGTATGTAATCAAATAAGCCACTAAAGACATTGAATAAAACTGCAGTTAAATCTGTGCTAAACACCACCAGTGAACAAAAGTCATCTGGCTTTTTTTTTTTATTTTGTTTGAAGTTAAGCCCTGTTTTAACAGTATTTCACTTATCATGTCACGGCTGCCATTTAACTTTACCAGCATTCCTGGATTCTGTACCATAACTAATCTATTCACTGCAAGTAACTGTCAACTTCTCAACATGAACAAGTGGTGGAGGACAAATGATTTCAAACACATATTTGATGAAATTGTCATGGAAAAATACACCTTACCTAGAAATCTAACTAACAACTCAGCAATCTATGTATTTGTGCTCTACCTATGGAGTTGAATCAGTGGGCCATCTAGCTCTACTGAGGTCCGTTTCACAAAGCCTACTTCGGACAAAATTAGAACTTAGGAGTAAGGTGTTTCAAGAATATCATTAAGTAGATTCATCCTACCTATTTGGCTATTCTTAGAATATAAGCAAAACAAAAATAAGAATCTGATAGATCTGTCCTAAAGCTGAATTAACAATGTCTTTTAATTAGGATAGAAGTTATATCCCACGAAATAAATGTGCCACACCATGAGAAAACCATTATAGTGTGTTTGCAACCAGCATGGATCCAGACCATCTGCGCAGTCTGGTCAGGATCCATGCTGTTTGCTGATGGTTTCTCTAATTCAAATTGCAATAGGCTTTGAAAGCGATCAGCATGGATCCTGACCAGACTGCGTGGATGTGCAGGATGGTCTGGATCCATGCTGGACGCAAACGCACTATGTTGGTTTTCTCATGGTGCGGCTCAAATGTGTTTTAAAAGTCCATACTTAGGAGGGAACTTAAAAAGTTTTGGATGAAACTTATGAAGTTTTGTGAAATGGCGCTCAGACCCCTAGTTCAGACATATTCCCTCTGATTAAAGACATCCCCAGAATAAAGGGTAGTTTTTACAAAAACATGTTTGTATATAATTACCTAGTAAAACCTCTACAGGTTGACTACAAATGGCTCCCTTCTCTAACCACCTCCGTAACTTTTCAAAGTCTATTGCCACAAGCTTCTCATTGTGTATGTTTGGTAGCGGATCAAAAGTTCCGAGTTGATCTGTGACCTTTTTATCCCTTGGCTGCCTATTTCTCATTACAACAATATGGTAGAAAGGTCTATTTGTACATCCCCTTCTTGATAACCTGATCATCATTCTCGTGCTTCTGTCTATTTTGGATGCCATACTTTCTGAAATAATGGACAGTATTGTGATGTTACTAAGCATCACAAATTTTCAGATTACATATTTAATAAAGGGATACAAGTAATCTTATACTAAAAGAAGGTTCTTGTAACTACAATAAACAAGAGCTCCGCCAAGCAGGGTGTGTATGTGCGGTGGTTGTGACAAGATACTGAAGGTCAAAAAACTAACAAGAGGGTCATGATGACCCTATATTGCTCATTTGTTTAACCTTTACCCTGCTAAATTTCTATAATGAACTTGTCCATCTTTCAATTTGGACAGTACCATTAACTGTTAAAAGGGATGCTTACCAAAAAGATACTGACTGAATAGCAAACAGTGTAGACCATGATCAGACCTCACAGACGTGCAGGCTGATCTTGGTCTGCACTGGCCGCAAAGGCAGAACCACTTGCCGCCAGCAGGCTAAGGGTTAAAGTGTTAAACTTGGCCTTGGAATCATCAAGATAAACATTCTGACCAAATTTCATGAAAATAGGGTCATAAATGTGGCCTCTACAGTGTTAATAAGCTTTTTCTTTGATATAACTGGTGACCTAGTTTTTGACCAGTTTCGAACTTGACCTTGAGATCATCAAGATAAACATTCTGTACAAGTTTGTATCAAATCAAAAAATAAATGAAACCTCTATAATTATGGCTGAAAGGGCCAAAATAGAAAATTTTGCCCCATTCAAGGGCAGTAACTCTACAACCCATGATGGTATCTAGCCGGTTTTCAAAAGGAACCAAGATCTTATTGTGACTTAAATTGTGTGTAAGTGTGGTTAAAATTGAATGTAAAATGTCACTTCTGTCATGTTCACAAGGTAAAAATTAACAAATTTTGGCTCTTCCAGGGGTCAATCGGGCCATAACTCCGGAACCTACTATTGGATCTGACGGATTCATCATGGAATCCATTAGATATAAAATCTTTTGCTAAAGATATTTTGCAAGTTTGTATCCAATCAAACCATAAATAAAGTCTCTATATTGCTGCAAAAACCAAAATAGCAAATTTGGCCCATTAAGGGGCCATTACTCTGGAACCCATGATGGGATCTGGCCAGTTTTCGAAAGGAATCGAGATATTATGCCAATACAAGTTGTGTGCAAGTTTGATTTAAATCCATTGCAAAATGTGTCTCTATCATGTTCACAAGAAATTGTGAACGGACGGACAGACGAAGGACAAAATGCAGTCACAAAAGCTCACCCTGTCACCCAAGCTAAAAAGGGTGTGTGCATTGGGGAAGGGAACATTGTTGCAGTCTGCACATTGTTTCATCACCACCTGCCTTTATTCCAAGTTTCAAGTCAAAATATTTAATATTTTTTTAAGTTATACTCTGGACACAAAATATGATGGCAAGATTTGATCTTGACCTTTAACCTACCATGGGGACCCTGGTTCATGCACTCTGCAAATTGTCTTAACACCACCTATCTATATCCCAAGTTTGAAGTCAATATCTTGAATGGTTAATATTATAAGTTATGACAGCCAGATTTGGCCTTTGTATTTTCTGAGGCTATATCCGCACTACGGACAAGCTGACAATTTTCTTTATTATATACCTATATAAATTCTGTATTAAAATTGGCTTGTATTTCACAATTAAATATGAACAGGCAGAAAAAAATTCTGTATTGTACCTTTTAAATTCCGTATTGTACCTTCCGTATTGTATGCTGCCAGACTACTTTCATTAATATGCATGACCTGACTCAGTTCTATAAAAGTTCACTTAGTTCCAATTTAATATCGATAAACATTGAAGATTTCATTCAATAACAAAACAACAAACAAAAAGGTAGAGGTATATAATAAAAGGGTCATTATAACAGTAGCTAGATCTGGGTAAAGCGTCCGCTTCAGGTGCGGCAGGACGTAGGTTCAATCTCCGGTCGAGTCATACCAAAGACGTGAAAAATGGTACCAGCAGCTCCCTTGCTTGGCGCTCAGCATTAAAAAAAGGGAAACTGGCCTTTTTTCTCATACCCTCTTGGCAATAGATTCCATCAGGAATGAGTTGTCGAGAGTGATTAATATAAGTTGTAGAACTTTCTTCACAATCGACCTAAAATAAATTATCATGTATAAACTAAATAACCACTTTTGATTTTCCAGACTTCCAATCATAAATTCATCCCTTCCCCGTGAAGAAAATACTAACAACATTTAAAAAACACCATTATCATTATAAACAAACGATCTGATAGAAAATTTGTCATGACACAAATTTTTATCCTTCTGCTGTCTGTTTCATACACCGGTAAAGCCAGCTCTCATTCAGTTCCCATGTGATGTTGGCGAGATTTGCTCTATACGCCTTACAAGTTACAAATCTATTTATTTTTATAGCACTTTGTGTAAAGTTATTGGTTTTATCGCTTGTGCATAATGCTGTGTAGATGCGGTAAACATTAATGGTGTATGTCACTGTAACATACATTGGTTTAAATCACCAGAATGTTCGTAAATTTGTTAATTTTTACATAAATCAATGAGGAACTGAATTTCCTGTTAATTAATTGTTACATACACAAGTTTTATTTGAATTTTATTATTATTATATCGATCATTAGTATTATACCAGATTTATATAGCGCCCTTTTCATGATAAACACATTCAAAGGCGCTTTACATAGCAAACGTAGCCACACAGGGCGCGAAATTCATCCTCTACTAGTACAGACACAGAGCGATCTGACCAGAGCCGGGACAGAGCGAGATAAAGCCCCCAGAACAGATATAAATGACCTTTTCAGATACAGACTTGTCCGGCTCTTAGACAGTCTGGTTCTTTAACGTGCCTGGTGTATAGCACCGATACACGTGAAGCCGTCTTTCCTGGGAAGAACCAGTACAGGCCTCTAAGTTAGGCGGGAGACACTCAACAGCATCTCAGAAATTTCCAGTGCCTGGACCGGGATTCAAACCCCTGACCTCTGGATTGACAGTCAAGTGTACATGTTACCACTAGACCACCGGCCCAGAATGTTCGTAAATTATAATAATGGCCAATTTGTGACATAATCGCCATTTAAACCTGAAACATGTAAAGCAACGGCAGCGATGGAAATTGCTCCAGATATTTTCTAGGCTCACATCAAATTAGTTTGACTAGGCGGGTAGTCAACACACCGGCTTTTATGTCCAGCCGCAGAGTACCTGTGATCCGGACGGGCAGTGCACTTCATGCAAGACTTGTCTTTAGAGTATTTATGTGGTGGACACAGCATAAAACATGGCCTCTGACCTCTAAATGTATCTTAAAAACGTGTTTCTATAAAAATGCTGAATTTAGCTACTGAAGAGGAACTACTAATGTATCAATATATTACAAATTATCTCTTGTGTAGCCTTTACCGGCATAGAAAGTGATTTAATTAAAACTGATGAAAATATTACATAAATTTGGGAATCACAGCTTTTTTTCGGAAAGGTAAAATTAACCTCCGCACCAGTCAAAATGGCGTTGATGTTTACTTCCACCCCCAGGTATTTCCTCAATTATTCAGTGTCAGCTGTGTAATTTCCCTTAGTTTCGAGAGAATAAAATTCACATAAGCATGTTTGTCAAGGCAGAAGTGATATTTACTATTTACATCACACATTATTGAGTGAATATCAGTATTATCTCCCTAACCGTTTAAGTATTCGGATAACTTTTTACGGATAATGCTGATGGTAGGTCAGTTGATTTGTCATATTGCATTACTAACCGCTGCATTGTATATATGTATGCATTAATGCTTACACTCGTTCATGCATATGACATATTTCTTTACCATGATATAAAAAAAACTGGAGAAGTGCATCGTTATTTCAATTAATTTGTATTGGCCGAGGCTATATCCGCACTGTGCCACTCCCAAACAAATTTTTTTTCTAATAAACACTATAAAAACACCTTATAAACACTGTCAAAACCACTTATTTGGTGTTTGTTAGTGCGTTCCATTAGTGATCCATTGAAACAATCAAGAAATGGTTGCAATGGATCGCTAACGGAATGTGTTCCATTAAATGGATTGCGATTTTGAAGCGAGTTATTAACTTTACAGAGCCATTCAGAAGGCTTTCTCCTCTTTTATCGGGAAACATATGGTTTAAATCCATCAAATGTACCGTAACAGCAGATCCTCTAGTTTCTATGGTTATGTAATGTAATCTCATCTAAGGTATAATATAGAGGGACAGAAATTAGCGCATTTTGTAGGTTGTAAGTGTAGGGGTTGGACATATGGATTTACTGAAGAGAAAATGGTGGTTGTTATTTCATTTAATTTCTATGATTTACAACTAAAGGTATTTTCTTAATACATGTACTTACAATTCAGTATAAATAAATGCATGTTAACATTTTGACTCGATCTTTATAGATCGATCGAGATTTCATTGTATGTTAGAATTCAAAGATTTATCAAATGCATAACACAATAGTTTTTGAAATGCTGATTCTAATGACCTGTATATTACTTTCTTATATTGAAACTAGTTAATAAATATATGTTTCTCTTTGTCTATATCCATATTTCACAAAATTTAAGATGGAATTTCTGTTAGTTGCAGGATTTATCAAATGATTTGTAAAAAACTGCATCCAAATGATCATGAAAATGTTGAATGATTGCTATATACATTATTTAACAAATTACCGTAATATTTGAATAATTTTAACAGAAAAACCTTTTCAACAGTTACTGCATATCTCTGCAGATCCAGGCTATATTATATACCCAGTCACATAAACGATTTGCCAAAACTGAATGCATCAGGTTTCAATTAAATACAGCCTGTAGTTAGGAATTTATCAGTTTGATGAAACGCATTCCATTGAGTGATCTATTAAGCGATCTATTATATATCCATTATACGATCTATTATGCGTTCCATTATACGATCTATTATGCGTTCCATTGTGCGATCTATTGTGCGCTCCATTAGCGTGTTGTTAAATGACATATTTATGTTAATTAGCGATCCATTAGCTCATTTGCATCTGAAATTGGAACACGGTTTTGATGGTGTTTATTGGATTAACAACTCGCTTGCGGATCATGGTTTTAGTGGTGTTTATTGACAGTGTTTATTGGGCCTTTTTTTTGTTTGGGATATATACTGTGATCATGCTGATAATTTTCTATATCCATATGACTTTATCCACATGATGATCATGCCTAGAAAGTCATGCCAGTCACTGTTGTTATTCATATGACTAAAAATACTGTGTATATCAACCTCCAGTGTAGTGTAAACAACAAATTGTCTCTTTCTAAGATTGTAAAAAGTGAACAAACACTCTTCGCATCTTTAAACCAACAAGAACGATCATTGAAACATATTTAAAGCTATATTGAGTATTCTGTTGGATTTATTAGCGGTGTTTTAAGCCAGAGTAAGCCAAGTTATAAATTAATAAATATGTTGTAAAACTGTTTTCTTTTTTTTTCACATTTACAGATTTTCAGGAGTAAAATTACTCCTTGTAAATTTCAGATTTTACCATTTTACTCATTCACAAAAATTATGATGAGTAATACTTACAGGCCAAAAATATTTTCTGGAGCCCTGCGTATATATGTATAAAATTTAGTTTATATACCTTAATTTCTGAAGTTTTTCCCTGCTTATCAGACTTCCATAGTACCGATTATTTGACAGTTGTACCATGCTTATTTTGGTAAGTTAACAACACATGACAGCATGCAGTTATGACACCTATAATTATTATGTTGAATACTTTATGTATGATTTATTCAATTATTGAATTAAAATCATAAATATGAAAAGTAAGAAACACGCCATTAAGGTATTGTAATACTCTGCAATTGATGAATTAGTTTATGAAGCTATTAAACTAATAAAAAAGGTATGTAATACTTTCATTTGTTGCGGTATTGTTTTAATATTTATTTAATGTCTTTTGATTTGTAAATATCTTAAACAATGAACATGACACTAAATAGTTTCTTTTACGTCAATGTCCCATATGCCAAAAATAGAAATGTTACCGAAACATCCGTCATGCAGACAAAGATACTAATTGGCACAACCATCATGTGGATAAGAAAAATATTCAGCATGACTGTCATGCTGATATACACTTCCTTCACAATTGATATTTGCTGCTATTATCAGTATGAAATTACATGTATAGTGCTTCCAAATTTATGTTCTGAAGCAACTTTTCTGTTGAAGAAACACATAAGCTGTATTACACAGAGACACATTTTCAATAAACATTTCGTATTCCAGCATTAAAAAGGCAGTGGGGCTAATCAACGAAGTTGATCAAGGGAAATTTCCTCTGGTTGTGTCTCGTATCTTACAGAAATTACACTTGAAGGTTAGTTTTTTGTCAGCACTCAGTCATACATACTGTTCATACTGTTGTAGAGGCCACATATGAATAAATTCATATAAACGTATCGTTTCTGACGGCCCTTTTCTTTGTGTTCTCCCAAATTCTTCGTTAGTAACAACTTCCGTGTACATGATGCATTCTTCACACACATATTCTTATTAACTTATAGTCATCACAATGTCACAACATTATTGATAGCAACTAGCCTTAAATTTTATGGAAAGACCCACCCAATGTTTATTTAAACGCGATTTAAATGCATTTACTGAGGGTGCTGACACTACATTATCAGGTAATTCATTCCAGGTATCAATTACTCTTTGACTGAAAACACGTCTTCTCAATTCAGAGTTAGATCGTTTCTTATACAACTTATAAATGTTACCCCTAGTTCTGTTATGACCTGTCAAGGAGAAAAACTTTTCACTGTTAACTCTATCATACCCATGGACGATCTTGAACACCTGTATCATGTCTCCCCTAAGCCTTCTATGTTCCAGAGTAGGTAAGCCCAACAACCTTAACCTTTCACAATATTCTCTGTTACCTAAATCTGCTATGAGCCTAGTTGCCCTTCTCTGAACATTCTCTATAGCAATCAAATCTTTCTTCAATCTTGGATTCCATACTACAGATGCATATTCCAAATGTGGCCTAATTAGTGCCTTATACAGGGACAAAAACATATCTATATCCATATATGTAAAAGTCCTAAAAATGAGACCCAAATTCCTGTTTGCCTTATTTACCTTTTCATTGATATGAATAGGAAACTTCATATCTGCATCAAAGACAACTCCAAGATCTTTCTCACTATGCACCCGACTAACAGGTCCTAAGACACTACCCTGGGGTACCCCACTTACAACTCTTTTCCAGGAACTCATTGACCCATTCACCATAACTCTTTGCTGTCTATTGCTAAGAAAATCTTTTATCCAAGCAAACACCTTCCCTCTTATACCATAACCCCAAATCTTTCTTAAAAGGCGTTCATGAGGCACCTTATCAAATGCAGCCCTACAATCCATATAAATAACATCAACATCTTCACCTTTATCTAATTTATCTGACCAGTCCTCTATACATTCAAGTAGTTGGGTCACACAGGGGTAGCCCCGCCTGAAACCGTGTTGATTAATCGAAATTAGATTGTTTGACTCCAAGTGTGTAACTATTGCCTCTCTTATTATTCTTTCCAAAAGCCTACCACAAATAGAAGTAAGACTTATAGGTCCATAGTTTTCTGGTTTACTTCTTTTATCACTCTTATATAGTGCTGTCACATTGGCGTCCTTCCATTCGATGGGCACATGTATACATGTATGCTTATGTGTTTCAAGTGTAATTTAAACATACTTATTTTTGCAGGATGAGCACACATTTTCTGAGGATGAAGAAGAAAAACTACAGACCACACTCGGCATGTCAGGACAAGATCTTGAATTACTGTTACAGACATTAGAATTTTTCCTTCATCAGGTTTCCTACAATATTCTATTTTACATAATTATATAAAGTAACGAGACAAGTTAATTAGCCAGTAAGACATTTCTGCACGTTTTAACAACACCTGCATGGAAGTTTTTCAGTGACCTGATTTAAATGATATTGAACAAAAGAAACAATAAACTGCAGTTTTGAAGATTACAAAAAAAAAAACAATATATACATGTATTTTACAGGCAGCTTATCATACAGCGAAGCCAGCGGTGCTTTCACAGCAGCTGTCTCAGTTAGGGATGGACCAATCAAAGGTTTGATACATGTACTCTTTAAAATATACATTTATTTTGCTATTGCCTTATATTTGTATACAATGTATTTATATACTTTGTGTTTATATACAGTTTATTTGTATACTTTTAGAATACACATTTTGTATTTATATGGTACAAACTTCAGAATAAACTATTTTGAGCCTGGATTAATTAAACTTTAACTTAGAAAACTTTGGTAGAAAATATACAGAATGTTCCGTTTTTAGCTCACCTGTCACAAAGTGACAAGGTGAGCTTTTGTGATCGTGCGGTGTCCGTCGTCCGTGCGTGCGTGCGTCCGTCCGTAAACTTTTGCTTGTGACCACTCTAGAGGTCACATTTTTCATGGGATCTTTATGAAAGTTGGTCAGAATGTTCATCTTGATGATATCTAGGTCAAGTTCTAAACTGGGTCACGTGCCATCAAAAACTAGGTCAGTAGGTCTAAAAATAGAAAAACCTTGTGACCTCTCTAAAGGCCAAATATTTCACAAGATCTTCATGAAAATTGGTCAGAATATTCACCTTGATGATATCTAGGTCAAGTTCGAAACTGGGTCACGTGCCGTCAAAAACTAGGTCAGTAGGTCTAAAAATAGAAAAACCTTGTGACCTCTCTAGAGGCCATATATTTCACAAGATCTTCATGGAAATTCATCAGAATGTTCACCTTGATGATATCTAGGTCTAGTTCGAAACTGGGTCACGTGCCTTCAAAAACTAGGTCAGTAGATCTAAAAATAGAAAAACCTTGTGACCTCTCTAGAGGCCATATATTTCACAAGATCTTCATGAAAGTTGGTCAGAACGTTCACCTTGATGATATCTAGGTCAAGTTCGAAACTGGGTCACGTGCCTTAAAAAACTAGGTCAGTAGGTCAAATAATAAAAAAACCTTGTGACCTCTCTAGAGGCCATTCTTTTCATGGGATCTGTATGAAAGTTGGTCTGAATGTTCATCATGATGATATCTAGGTCAAGTTTGAAACTGGGTCAACTGCGGTCAAAAACTAGGTCAGTAGGTCTAAAATTTTTAAAATCTTTTGACCTCTCTAGAAGCCATATTTTTCAATGGATCTTCATGAAAATTGATCTGAATGTTCACCTTGATGATATCTAGGTCAGTTTCGAAACTGGGTCACGTGCAATCAAAAACTAGGCCAGTAGGTATAAAAATAGAAAAACCTTGTGACCTCTCTAGAGGCCATATTTTTCATGAGATCTTAATGAAAATTAGTGAGAATGTTCACCATTGATGATATCTAGGTAAAGTTCAAAACAGGGTCACGTACCTTCGAAAACTAGGTCAATAGGTCAAATAATAGAAAAACCTTGTGACCTCTCTAGAGACCATATTTTTCAATGGATCTTCATGAAAATTGGTCAGAATTTTTATCTTGATAATATCTAGGTCAAGTTCAAAACTGGGTCACATGAGCTCAAAAACTAGGTCACTATGTCAAATAATAGAAAAAACGAGGTCATACTCAAAACTGGGTCATGTGGGAAGAGGTGAGCGATTCAGGACCATTATGGTCCTCTTGTTTGTGGTTTTTGTTTGCATTTTAATTGAATGTAAAATTTCATGAGTTAAGGTTAATCTTTCTTCAGAACAAAGAGAGAGCTGTTGTTTTTGTCTTTACAGTGTAAAGGTTTATTAAAGGAAAGGTAGAGTTTATATATGGTTATTTATAATACTTGTTCATGCCAAGTTTGAGCAAAAACACTTGATATTTAAGGTAAATGTTACCTGCTCAGAACTAATACACTAATACTTCTCATGAAAAGAACAAATTTAAGATGTATGTTTATGTAATATATCCAGGTAGATGCCATTGTTGAGTCATGGACTACAAATGGGAGAGATGTTGTACAAAAACTTAGACAGAGGACACTTATGCCAAATCAAGTAAGGCCTGTTAAATTATAGTGTGTGACTTGAAGTCACTGATACAGGGCCTCCCCTGGGCCTAAGAAAGTCGTAGCCACTTTTTGAGAGAAATTGCCAAATTCAAGCTGAATTGTCACATTTTAATAAAATTCTTGTCGCCACTTTCAAAAATCTGTAGCCAGTTCTTTGAATTTGTAGCATTTGTCTACATTGGCAAATGGGAGAGGAGGCTCTGTGATAAAAGTGATATGTTGGGTAGGTGGGTAAGGACAAAGTCAGACTTCTAGTTGAAAGGTGACAAATAAGAATACTTGAGAGTTCACAATTTATACCTATGATCAAAGCACTGGTTGGAAACTGAGGTTCAGAGTGTGTAGTCTAGTAGTAGAGCTTTCATTTTGAGTGTGTAGCCTAGAAGTAGAGTGTCCTGATATCAAATAAATTTTACTAAACTTAATAGTATATAATCTGTGAGTGCAGAGCTACAATTAACACACAATTAAATGTCATGTATAACTGTCGTTATTTTAGAAACTTGATTGTTTTTAGTACACATTTATACCAGCTGTGCTCAGCTATACATGTATTTGGTGTGTACCACTACAATAAACCTATCGCGCAGTACTGTCTATATGCACAAATAATCTAATTTCATGTTTACAGTTTAGATACTATGACGTAGTTGCTCATATTTTCAAATATGAATTTGGGTCAAATATATCTTTAAATTATCTAATATGAAATTTAGACCAAACAGTTTCAATAACTATGCATATTAGTATTACTTTCGAAAATTCACTTTGGTGTTTTATTGTGAGGTATTTGTTTTCTCAATTTCAGTTAGCAGACATAAATTGGAGATTAAATTTACAAATGGCTCAGTCAACAGAAACCAAACAAAAATTACCAAATGCATTGTTTGAACTTGGTGTTCATCGTGAGGGACAAGATGATAAAGAAAGAATACGAGTAGAATTCACTCATGATGAACTATATCAGTTTTATAACCAGGTATACCAATGTTAATTTGTTTGAAGACAATTAGTAGTTCTTACTGCCTGAAAGAAGTTAATAGCTACTGCTGTTAGAAGGCAGTTAAAAGTAACTGATTCGTAAGTATTGTTAATTGCTGATCACATGTGCCAACTGACTGAGGCCTGTCAGGAGTAGCTGAATTCTGAGCTGTATATAGATTACAGTTACAGTAACTGCTGAAGACAATAAGTTGCCTATATACAGTATATTTTCATTTAAAAATAATGTAGGAAAACAAGGGATGATGTATTTGATGATGTTCTTTAATACATCTCAGTCAGTTTCACATTCTTAGCATTACAAATTCAGGACATTTTAGTAAAACTCTGGCTAAATCTGCATAATTCTGAAGTAAGTCTGAAAACAAACATTCTAAAATTGTTAATGTTTTAAGTGCCCAACTTACATGTCAACATAGGGTACTTACACTGTGCCCCTGTCCATTTGTCTGTCAGTCTCACAAATTAGGATCCCACTGTCACAAAGCCTTTTTAGCTCACCTTTCACAAAGTGACAAGGTGAGCTTTTGTGATCACACAGCGTCCGTCGTCCGTGCGTGCGTGCGTGCGTGCGTGCGTGTGTGCGTCAGTCCGTAAACTTGTGCTTGTGACCACTCTAGAGGTCACATTTTTCATGGGATCTGCATGAAAGTTGGTCAGAATGTTCACCTTGATGATATCTATGTCAAATTCGAAACTGGGTCACGTGCCATCAAAAACTAGGTCAGTAGGTCTAAAAATAGAAAAACCTTGTGACCTCTCTAGAGGCCATATATTTCATGAGATCTTCATGAAAATTGGTCAGAATGTTCATCTTGGTGATATCTAGGTCAGGTTCGAAACTGGGTCACGTGCCTTCAGAAACTAGGTCAGTAGGTCTAAAAATAGAAAAACCTTGTGACCTCTCTAGAGGCCATATATTTCACAAGATCTTCATGAATATTGGTCAGACCGTTCACCTTGATGATATCTAGGTCAAGTTCGAAACTGGGTCACATGCCATCAAAAACTAGGTCAGTAGGTCAAATAATAGAAAAACCTTGTGACCTCTCTAAAGGCCATATTTTTCATGGGATCTGTATGAAAGTTAGTCCGAATGTTCATCTTGATGATAACTAGGTGAAGTTCGAAACTGGGTCACATGCGATCAAAAACTAGGTCAGTATGTCTAAAAATAGAAAAACGTTGTGACCTCTCTAGAGGCCATATATTTCATGAGATCTTCATGAAAATTGGTCAGAATGATGATATCTAAGTCAAGTTGGAAAGTGGGTTACGTGCCTTCAAAAACTAGGGCAGTAGGTCAAATAATAGAAAAACCTTGTGACCTCTCTAAAGGCCATATTTTTCATGGGATCTTCATGAAAATTGGTCAGAATGTTCACCTTGATGATATCTAGGTCAAGTTCGAAACAGGGTCATGTGCGGTCAAAAACTAGGTCAGTAGGTCTAAAAATAGAAAAACCTTGTGACCTCTCTAGAGGCCATACTTACGAATGGATCTCCAAAAACAAAATTGGTCAGAATGTTCATCTTGATGATTTCTAGGTCAAGTTCGAAAGTGGGTCACGTGCAGTCAAAAAGTAGGTCAGTAGGTCAGCTAATAGAAAAACCTTGTGACCTCTCTAAAGGCCATATTTTTCATGGGATCTGTATGAAAGTTAGTCTGAATGTTTATCTTGATGATAACTAGGTCAAGTTTGAAACTGGGTCACGTGCGATCAAAAACTAGGTCAGTATGTCTAAAAATAGAAAAACCTTGTGACCTCTCTAGAGGCCATATATTTCATGAGATCTTAATGAAAATTAGTGAGAATGTTCACCATTGATGATATCTAGGTAAAGTTCAAAACAGGGTCACGTACCTTCAAAAACTAGGTCAATAAGTCAAATAATAGAAAAACCTTGTGACCTCTCTAGAGACCATATTTTTCAATGGATCTTCATGAAAATTGGTCAGAATTTTTATCTTGATAATATCTAGGTCAAGTTCAAAACTGGGTCACATGAGCTCAAAAACTAGGTCACTATGTCAAATAATAGAAAAAACGAGGTCATACTCAAAACTGGGTCATGTGGGAAGAGGTGAGCGATTCAGGACCATTATGGTCCTCTTGTTTGTGGTTTTTGTTTGCATTTTAATTGAATGTAAAATTTCATGAGTTAAGGTTAATCTTTCTTCAGAACAAAGAGAGAGCTGTTGTTTTTGTCTTTACAGTGTAAAGGTTTATTAAAGGAAAGGTAGAGTTTATATATGGTTATTTATAATACTATGAGATCTTCATGAAAATTGGTCAAAATGTTCACCATGATGATATCTAAGTCAAGTTCGAAAGTGGGTTACGTGCCTTCAAAAACTAGGTCAGTAGGTCAAATAATAGAAAAACCTTGTGACCTCTCTAAAGGCCATATTTTTCATGGGATCTTCATGAAAATTGGTCAGAATGTTCACCTTGATTAAAACTAGGTCAAGTTCGAAACAGGGTCATGTGCGGTCAAAAAGTAGGTCAGTAGGTCTAAAAATAGAAAACCCTTGTGACCTCTCTAGAGGCCATACTTATGAATGGATCTCCATAAAAATTGGTCTGAATGTTCATCTTGATGATATCTAGGTCAAGTTTGAAACTGGGTCATCTGCGGTCAAAAACTAGGTCAGTAGGTCTTAAATCAGAAAAATCTTTTGACCTCTCTAGAGGCCATATTTTTCAATGGATCTTCATGAAATTTGATCTGAATGTTCACCTTGATGATATCTAGGTCACTTTCGAAACTGGGTCACGTGCAGTCAAAAACTAGGCCAGTAGGTATAAAAATAGAAAAACTTTGTGACCTCTCTAGAGGCCATATTTTTCATGAGATCTTCATGAAAGTTAGTGAGAATGTTCACCTTGATGATATCTAGGCAAAGTTCAAAACAGGGTCATGTACCTACGAAAACTAGGTCAATAGGTCAAATAATAGAAAAACCTTGTGATCTTTTTCAATGGATCTTCATGAAAATTGGTCAGAATTTTTATCTTGATAATATCTAGGTCAAGTTCAAAACTGGGTCACATGAGCTCAAAAACTAGGTCACTATGTCAAATAATAAAAACGACGTCATACTCAAAACTGGATCATGTGGGAAGAGGTGAGCGATTCAGGACCATCATGGTCCTCTTGTTTCATGGAACTTGTTACATGGATAGAAAGCAATATATAGAATATCCACATCATTTTATTTACTGGTAGTCTTTCTGTTCATCCATTTGTTCTTGTATCTTCTTCCATTCATCAGTCATAGGTGGATCCTTCATTAACTTCAAAAAAGATTTTGGGTTATTTAAAAATATGCAGGTTCTTCAGTTTAGTTTTAACATAAATATGTGATTCCTACGGCAACAGATTTGACAAATGCCCCCTTTGGGTAGGGGATTTTTATTGTTTGGCAATAGTGTTGAAAGATAAAAGCATCATAGTGAGTGATGTATCATAAGTAAATTGTGAAAACTTGCTAAATGATGGAACCTAGTACTCCTGATAAACATGCACACAGTTTCTTCTCATTTCCTTATATCATGAGAACAATTTCAAAAGCAGAAGTCATAAATCTAGTGCAAGCTTAACAATATCACAGGATTGCCAAGAAACTTTTAACAGGAACATATTAGTGTATACATGTACTATGTACAATTCATATGTTTATGTATGTTAACACTGTTTTCACTTTCATTTCAGCTGGAAACTATTCAGAAACAAATAGATGGACTGAGCTGATGTTCTTATAGTACATATAACAATCCTGTCAAAATAGGTCATGTGGATGATATTGATAAACAGTACATACCATATTGTTTCATCTCTTAATTTATAGACTATATTTCTATTTATGAATGAGTAGTCCTCTTGAATGGGAAGATTCCAGGTTGGAAAACTGTTTTGTTACGATTAAGAAACAAATATTTTATGTAATTTAACATTGTGACTGTTTTACAATGTTTTTTGAAACTAAAGTTTTTACACTTATCAATTTAATACAAGAAACACAGCAATGTCAGAAAACTGTAGACTGAGACTGTTGCCTGGTTACTCTGGACATCAGTTTCAGAATGTATTTCTGTAATACAAAATGTGCAATAAATTATTTTTTTGTAATATATAACTTGTTGTGTTACATATTTTTTCTTTTAATTTTATGAGTGAGCTTTTATACCCTTTTTAAAGAAAGCTGAGATCCTATTCAACATTTTTGGCAGTACCTTTAATAATGGTATGTTTATGAAATTGTTCATACATTGTAGAAGTAAAAGAACATGTTGTTAAGAACGTACTTAAATGTATCAAAATTAGTTAGTGCAAAACATCATTTTACTTACATCTAGACCATATTCAAAGTCGCAAAAATACAAATGAATGTTCAGTACCATTTTTCAAGCAAATATCAGTTTTAAGGTGTAGATATTGAATTTTCACCGATAAATATTCAGCATCAAATCAAACCAAAGACTTGATGCTAGCTGAACTTATTTTTTAGTTGTGCTTTTCCTGCTTTATAATGAAAATCTCAGGTTTGGAAGTTCTGCTGTTTTATATTTCTGTGTCTATGAAAGTGTATTGAGATTGTAAGATAAGTAAAATTCTGACATGGCATCACTCCGTTTTGTTTAATTTTGAAATGTAATTAACAGTATTAAATTTTGTTTCTAAATGTAATGAATAACAAGTAACATGAAAGATACTGCCAAGATATAGAGGGGAGAGGGGGTCAACCAGCCTTCAACTGCCTTAGAGTTACATACTCGACACCAGTTTGGGTTTGAGACTTCACTTGGTGTGTAGAATTCTCTGTGTGAGGAAGCCATCCAGCTGGAAGGATGATAGTTATTACCAGGTGCCCCCACTAGACCACTACGTCTTGCCTGAAATAATGCCTGGAGGTCTTCCTCCGAAAGTGTCAGTTTGACTCTAAAACTCGACAAAATTGCCAAGATAGCAATGTTTCATAAACATACAGTATTGCCCATGTCCATTTGGCCAGCAGAAATGTTTGCTGCAGATATTTTTGGAAGTATTTGTTTTAAACTTGACACATGAAATTTGCACCTGTGAGTTTTGATGTTTAATTTGATCATTACAGTTATGATCCTTGAAAAAATAGCCTGTTGAAAATTTATGTTGTGTACTAGTATATCTCCAAAAGCATTTGACCTATAGACAGAAACTTCATTGCAATATTAGTCAACATTTGAAGTTATCTGAAGATTTTTATCCCCCGCCAAAGGCTGAGGGATATAGTTTTGGTGTTGTCTGTCCGGAGCCATATCTAAGAGGTGGTTTGGAATATTTAAATAAAACTTCATCTACATGTTCACCACTATAAGGAAATGTGGCCTGTCAAGTGTCAGTCAGATTGCCTTAGTAACATCAGAGTTATGGCCCTTAGTTTCTAGTATTAACTATATAGGGTACTATAAATATTGCAATTTCTGCTTCCTAACTTGTGACATATTTGACCTACAACTTTGAAACTTAAAATGAATTTAGATCAGCATATTGTGGTAGAGCACACACAACTTTGTCAGGATGTCTTTAGTTTCTTCAGAGTTATTGCCCTTTAATTGTTTAAAATCCACATATTTGTAAATAAAAATAACCAATTAGTAGAATTTCATTAAACTTCTTTCATTTATTTCAGTGAACATTTATTATCAACATGTAAAGTTGTGTACCCACCACCGGTCACCCCCACCACCCTGGTCACACACCCTCCCCACCCAACAATTTTTTTTCTTCATTTTTTTTTTTTTTAAATCTTAAACCTTCCATGAATATTTATCAACATGTAAAGTTGTACCCTCTCCCCAACTCGCTCCTCCACCCAGTCCCCCCCACCCCACCCCACTACCGCCAACTTGCACACCTATTTTTCGTCTGGCTCCACCACCGATTTTTCAAGGTATGTCCTGAAATAGTCAAAAAACACATTGTGACATCCTAACTAAAAAATATTCATAAAATTGATGAATCTTGAAACGAGTTTTTTATCATATACAAACTAACTTGCACACTTATTTTTCGTCGGCTCCACCCCTTTTTTCCAAAGTTAGGCCCATGAAAAGCCAAAAATGCCTTTTTCCACCTAATAACATGCTTAGCTCAAGAAGTTTTGATGCAGTTCATGAAACGTGCGGAAAATGATCTCTATCAGAGTTCCGGCACACTTGGGCATTCTTTTTGAATGTTAGCGCTAATTCAAGATGCGGCCCAAATTTACAGTGATTTTTTGTTTGTGTTTCCCCATACCAAAAAGTATATGGCCAAATAAGGGACCCTTTTATTAAAAAAAGTTTTTTTGGGGCTATACCTGCTTAAGACTGCAAGCATTTGAATTATTGCCTCTTGACATATGTACCAGTGGGGGCACACCCTGTGTCCTACAGACACATTCTAGTTATTTCATTTTTATCAAACAGCAGATTTATGACCACTGACAGTCAAAATGGCCACCTCTTGGATTTTGTCACGTAGGTTCTGTTGCATTCATTCATAGTATTGATATGCTAACATATGAGATCATGGATGTGTATTTCAAAGAGTAACAGTCCCATATAATTTCCTGGATATCTTTGCACAAACGGACTTATTTTAGAATTCAGCAATAATGACGCAAGTTAAAACGATAACATTGGTAACAAAAAAAGATACTATACAAGTTGCTTTTTAAATTTTTTTTTCCCATATGCAGGGAGATATTTATTTTGTCTTCTCAGTACAAACTTCTCCTCTGACACTACTTGTAAACAAGAATGCCAGACTGTCAGTCACAAAATACGCCCATCTAAATATTCAGTTATGTATCAAAAGGGAAATTATGTTATGTTTTTTAACCCCAACAAGATCCCAAACGCCAATAAACCCCCATAGCAAATTTCTTTACACACACCTTATTTTCAAAAGGGAATTTTAATTTGTGGTTTTTGTATTAATTAATTTAATTTTTTTTTTTTTTCCACAAAAAAAAAATCCTTTTCCCGGGAATACCTTAAATACACCTAACATTTGAAACAACCCATGTTGTACCGCGAAAAGTGGTCTTTGGTTTTTTCCCCCCGGTCAATTATAAAAAGGTTCAATATAATTTATTTTTAGTAAAAACAAGGGGGTTAAACTTAAAAAAACAAACAACAAAAAAAATTAATCCACACAAAAATCCTTACCCGGGAGGGCAGGGCAAAATACACCTCAAAAATTTGGGTTTACTGCATGTTGTACTACAGAAAAATGGGCTTTGATTTTTCCCATACTAGAAAGAAAAAGTTACAATAAACTATTTTAAACAACAAAGGGGAATAAATTTTAAAGAAGGGATCTGCCATGACACTCCGCTATGTGGGGTACAATTGTGCCAAATTACATCAAATTCCCTCCATGCAGAAAAAAAATGCTCTGGGCAGCATTCTTTTATCTGACCTTTGGCCTCTAAGTGTGACCTTGACCTTAGACCGGGGCCTGGGTTTTGTGCATGACACCCGCTCATGGGGGAACATTTGTGCCAGTTATATCAAATCCCCCATGCAAGAAGAAATGCCCGACAAAATTTTTCATTTTGTATCCTTTTGACCTCTAAATGTGACCTTGACCTTAGACCTAGGGAACTGGTTCTTGCCCTGACACCGTCCCCCATAAGTTGAACAATTGGCCAAATCAAGTTAATCAAAACCCGCATCATGTAAAGAATCCCAACAAAGTCATTTTTTGAATTTAAACCCTTTTACCCCCAAGTGTGACCTTGACCCTTTAACCTAGGGACCTTTTCTTTTCGCTGACATTTTTCTCATATGTTTTTAAAATTTTTGCCAATTACATCAAACCCTGCATGCAGAAGAAATATCTCCGGACAGTCATTCTTGAATTTGCCTTTGACCTCCAATTGACCTTGACCTAGACCTAGGGACCTGGGTTTTTGTGCATGACATTTTTGTCCATGGGGATAATAATTGTGCCAAGTTTTATCAAATCCCCCCTGCATGAAGAAGATATGCCTGGACAAAGTCTGTGGAGCCGCCCGCCCCAAGGGGTTCCCATTGTCCCGTTTTTTTTAAACGGGGTTTTAAAAATTGTAGAAAGGGTTTAGTACCAAGTTAGAGGTTAACCTATCTTTTTATTTCTGGCTGAAATTTTTTTTTTTGAGTTTTTTTCTTCTTAAAGGCAAATTTGTTTATTTTCCGTGCCACCTCCAGTAATGGTTTTCTATAATTATTGTACTAACTTTGATATATTTTTCCCAACAATAACAAAATCAACATACATTATATTCATAAAATTTTATTTGAAAATTTTTAAACCCTTTGTATTAACACCCCTTAAAAAATCATATCTGTAACATTATACATAATGCAAAATTTTTCCCTTTGTGTATCCCCACAAGTTTTAAAACATAACAAATTTAGAACTTTCAGATCCTAAACAATTGATATATAACAGATTGTGTTGCACACAGTCTATCCTGTACAAAACAACAGACACTGTTAATTACCGTAATATGATGGAGTCTTCCACTAACTGCAAAAAGGGGAAATGAAGTGGTTGCAACATTTATGTTCATTTATACATCTTGATAACACTTCATTTCTGCCCTGAAGACATTTTTAGCTCTGATCAAGTTTTTACATAGAGATTATGTATGTAAGAAAATACATAATGTGAATATAAAATGGTAAATCCTTCTGAATCTGCAACAGAGTAATGTATTTATGTATTTGTCCAGGTTGTCGGTATAAAACAGTTTCCACAATAGTCACAATTATTTTACTTCGTTAGAAATGACAGTATTTTCCAAAAACTGGTTTTTTTCCCATGCTAAATATTAGGGTACTTAGCATAAATTTTCACAACAAAAAAGTGTTACTAAATTTAAGACCAGCCAATGTCTCAAAATGTTATATTTTGTATTTTTTCGGTCAATAACTATCACATACATTGTAAAAGTAAATTGAGAAGCCAATATGAAAGCATGTAATAAATAAATGTCAGCTGGTCCAATGGCTCCTTATATGAATGTCTGTACACATAGTGCTTCCATGTTGTCTTGATCATTTAAATAAATCTGAAATGAAATATTGAAAAATCACAATCAGTGAACAATCGGTTTAAAGAGCAAATATACTAAAGCATGGTCAGAAACAATATCATTACGGTAACTGGTTAAGTTGGTGCTACAGTTTGACGTCGTTTTATAAACTTGAATTAGGCGGTTAAGAATATTGGGAACACCACCCAACTCAAAGTATAACAAGAGCTGTCACTATTGGTGACAAATGCCCCCTGAGGCGTGCCTAAGAATGCTACAGTTGTCTGCGCAAAAAATCACACATCATTTTGTGACCTTGACCTTGACCCCAGAGACCTGGGTAATAAGCATGACACACCTTCTCAATATGGTTAACATTTGTGTCAAATTATTTTCAAATCCCTTGATAAATGGCAGTTATGGACCAGACAAGAAACACCTTTGACTTCTAAGTGTGACCGGTGATCTTGGAGCTAGGGGTCTGGGTCTTGCGCATGACACATCATCTCAGTATAAGGAACATTTATGCCAAGTAATTTTAAAATCCCCTCATTAATAGCAGAGTTATGGACCGGACAAGAAATAGATCCTTTAACCTCTAAGTGTGACCTTGACCATAGAGCTATGGGTCGGGATCTTGCACATGACACATCGTCTCATTACGGGGAACATTTATGCCAAGTAATTTCAAAATCCCTTCATCAATGGCAGAGTTATGGACCAGACACAAAACAGACCCTGTTAACCGTTGACTTCTAAGTGTGACCTTGACCTTGGACCTAGGGGTCTGGCTCTTGCGCATGACACGTCGTCTCATTATGATAAACATTTATGCCAAGTTATTTCAAAATCCCTTCATGGATGGCAGAGTTATGGACTGGACACGAACATTTATGCCAAGTTATTTCAAACTTACAGTTTGGACAAGAATTTACGCGGACGCATGGACGGACAGTGCGATTTTAATATGCTCACCATCGGGGGGCATAAAAATAGGAATATACATCCTTTTTCAATGATAAAAATTTCAAAGTTGGCTATTTCTTCTGACTGAAATTAATAAAATTAAAACTAACATCTAAACTGTCACGTCTTGAATCCAATGATTTCCTATTTATATGAAACATCTCAGGCTGTGACAAAGTACTCACTACTATCCTGATACAATACTCATTATTATAGTGTCAACAGTGGCCATTATTGTGACACAAGACTTATTAGCATAGTGACACAATACTACATACATGTATTATAATGACACAATACTACATACATGTATTATAGTGACACAATACTACATACATGTATTATAGTGACACAATACTACATACATGTATTATAGTGACACAATACTACAAACATGTATTATAATGACACAATACTTACTAATATTATCCTCTATGCTGACACAGATGCACTGTAATTTTTACAAACTCTGTCAAAATCATTTTCCTGGAATTAAAAGTGAAAATTAGTTTCACTCGTATATAAACAGACGAAAAGTAAGCTTCTAAAGCCTTTATTTTTTAACAACAACAACAACACATTACCAATACTGATTATGCAACTGATAAAGCTATAGACTACAAATCCAGGGTGGAAAGTTTTATAATCTGAATATCGCAGTATCTGAATAGTTCACTCGGAGCATAATTTTGAAATGACTGTTATTAATATCTGTTATTCTTAATCTAAGCACTTTTCTACGTGATGGAGATTTTTATTGTTTAAACTTACGAGGTAACTACTAAGAGACATTATAAAATGTACAACTGTTCTGTATACAAAGTAGATTTTCCTATCGGTAACAAATTTTGTGACAGTCAATCCAGCTGAACTTTCCTTAGTGACTATCTGTGTTAAACAACCACTTGCAGTAATGCATTTCTGTATACTTTCAATAAAAGACTGGAAAATGCCAGTTAATGTTGAACATAAACCTCATTTTCAGTATTTACGTAGATTGCTGAATGATGTACTCACTTTCTGTATATAGTCTTTGACAAATGGGTGTCCTCTGTGAGAATCTTTCAGTTGGGAAATGTATCTGTTACTCACCTAAAATATATGTACAATAGAATATTAAATGTTTGTCAAGTAACTGATCCTACATGAGACAATGTGACAGTGTCTAGCAACAACAAATCCAACCTACTCGAGTTACCACCATAACCCCAAAATTGTTTTGCACAATAATGCTGATAAGCTTATCTTAACAGCATTACACTCATGATGGATGTAATACTGATAAGAACACTGTTACTAGTGCAGGGAGACCACATATAGTCACCACACTGCACAAATAATGTTGCTGCAAATATACATTATTTAAACTCAAGGCAGGATTCAAATCTACATTGACATGGCTTATCAAAAACTTTTTTCAATAAATTGTACTTCTGATAAGCAGGCATACTACAATTTTTGAAATTTCAGTTTATACATTACCTTACATTTTCATTTGCATTCTGGATTGCACTTGGTGAAAGACATTTTGATCTTATGTAAAACAAACATTTTTATGCTGTTTTAATTTCACACGAACACAATTATAGGTCCAGCTTTCATAGTTGCAATTTTGCCTGCACAAGTGGGTTCCTGGGTAGAACTACCTGCCTTACATAAGCAAGCTTTGAATTCTACACCCCTAGCAATGATTCACACTAAC